>NW_027249556.1:5000-133623 GCF_030848795.1 Temnothorax nylanderi | reverse complement strand
CCAACCTGTCCCTTTGCACCCCAGGTAGAACATAGAAGTCATAATGATATCATTAGGATATCATCATGACTTTATTTCTCTCTTAAAAGTCACTGATAAAAAATGACGCAAAAATGATATAAAAATGAAAAAAGAAATCGTACGCTATATTATAGATAAAAGCGTCCTTTGGTTCCCAAAAATATTTCTGTTGCTTTAATATATCGTTGAAATAATGTAGACAGTAGAAAAATACAATTGTAAATGGTAATTAATATATGTGACTTTGTTATGACCGATTCTTGAGAACTAGCCACATTGGTTCTTAACCTATATATAGCGCTATATAGGCTGCGTTCGGTTTGGGCGCTCACGCGCTGTAAGCATCATTCTATCTTCGTTGCACATCGAATATCAAACGAAGATAGAGCGATGCTTACAGCGCGTGAGCGTCCAAACCGAACGCAGCCAATAGACAAAAAGAAGTCTCGAGAAGAAGAAGACTTCCCGGCACTTCCCGCGTTCCCGCTATTTTCCGCAATTAATTCCGCGTGGATCGGTGGATTTTCCAAGTGCGTTTAGCAGATTTTCGATGAGAGAGGCTATAGTGTTTACAAGGTAAGATCTGCGCACAATGAAGAAATAAGAATAAATATTAAATGAATAAAGGAATTATATATATATAGAGTTTTAGAATCAGTCTTCTCAATAAGCACTAGAGATAAATAACAGGTTATGTTGTATCTGTATGATATCTTATTTCTATTCATTGTGCGCTACGTTATCTCATCTCTATTCCTAATTTTATTTTTAATATTTAACATTTATCCCTGTTTCTCTATTGTGTGCAGAGAGCTATAATTAAAGAGTTATATGAGAATCCACTTTCGATATGGTCGTGAGGAAACACACTGAGATTGTAGCTGTAGAGAGCTGTACAGATTTTCGTGATCGTGAAATTCACTTTTATTAAATTGTCATCAGATTACATGAAAATATATCATGCCAGGCAATAAGAAGGTATAAAGCTTTAAAACTTGTTTTATTATTTTTCCACACACACACACACACACACACACACACACACACACACACACACACACACACACACACACACACACACACATACACGCACGCACGCACGCACGCACACACACACACATATGTTCAGGATGATTCGAGATAAACCTATTGTCGCGTACAGATAGATTTTTTTATGATAAAGGAAAGTTTTGATTTTAATATTTTTACATTTAAAACAGTTATATATTTTTTTTTCAGCGGTTATAGAAAAGCAGACTACTTCTAAGTTTTTAAATACATTACCATATCGGAAAGAATCACAGTTCTCTGAAATTACCTCTGCTCTCATGAAAGATAAAGGTATATATGTATATATATATATATATATATATAACAGTGTAGAATAGTATTTATTTTTCTCAATCATTAATAAGTGCTGTTTTGTGAAGAATTCATTTCTTATCTCTTCAGTTCTAAATGTTCTATCTGAAGTTGTTAATCAAACTTCTAGAACTAAAATTTTATTTACAAAAGCTACAGTTTTTAGGTCCAGCTCAAATTATTAGTATCTTTGTATTGTATTGTTTACTTTATTTTTTTAGTTAACATACTTCACGATTGAAAATAATATATATAGTTAGTTACTTCTAATGCATCTTGTTTTATCAATTATTGTTTCTTATTGTTTATTGTTAAAGCACATGAAGATACATCTTTGAATGCTTCATTACCTTTTGAAAAGAAATCACCATCAAGTGAAACATCCTCTGCAACAACGGTTTCTCTCAATGATACAGTTAAAGATACTGCTTTATCTCCTAAGATTGTGACACTTGATCAGTCACATCATAAATGTAAGGTTATTTTATTTTTATTTTTGAACTATAACTTTTCTATTAATTTTATATTAATTTCATTATCGTATGTCTATTTATATTGACATTTTGTTGCTGATTTATATTTCAGCATTGTCATCTTTAATGAAAAATGTTGGTATGCACTCAGGTAATTTATATTGCTTTTTATATTTATGAAATAAATTGTATTTTCCTTCCATTGATGAATAATTTAACATATTTAAATGTATCTTACTTATATTTCTTTTCATCTTCTTGGTTTTTGCTTGACTTTGACATAATTATTATTGTTATAATTTACTTTTAGATCACCATGTTGCTGCTGTCCTTAGAACTTTAGCGGACAGGCAAGAGAAACTAAATGGCAAAACAGACAACGTTATTGTGATGCTTAACAGAATATATCGTAAATTAGCTCCAGAAGAGGAAAAAGTCATTAAGCCAAAAAATCTTCCTACACTGCCCTTAAATAATGAAGACTCATTTTTAGAAATTCAAACATTCT
This sequence comes from Temnothorax nylanderi, assembly GCF_030848795.1. Lineage (NCBI taxonomy): Eukaryota > Metazoa > Arthropoda > Insecta > Hymenoptera > Formicidae > Temnothorax > Temnothorax nylanderi. The sequence continues at coordinate 131,259 of NW_027249556.1, read as the reverse complement.
TGATGTCTGATGATAATTTTTATCCTGTAGTAAGTATACTTGCATCACTCATAATAAATATAAAATAAATTTCTCTGGGCATTATATTTAAATTAAATTTCTCTACGCTTGTTGTTGATTATGGATGCAATTCACTTGACACTACAAATGTTTCAAAGCATTCTTTGATTGGCCAATTTGTAAAGTTTTTTATTCTGATTGGTCAATCAAATGCTTCGAAGCATTTGTAACATCAAGTGGATCGCATCTCATAATGAAGAGAAATTTTATTACATATATATGTAATTAGTTATACATAAACTTAAATTTTCCTTTTTTTCAGGTGGATTATTTTGTGAAATTAATGAAGATTGATTCACAAACTGATGAATATACAGCTGTTGGTCGTTTATTACCAAAAATAATATCAAATTCTTTGGCTCGAATGATGAATTTTTCAGGGTCAGGTGATAAACTTAAATTCGAAAATACAAAACTTCATGAAGCAATCAGTTGTAAGTTAAAATTTGCGTAAAATTTATTCATAAATTATATTTATTGTTTTGAACAATGCATAAACTTTTTTGTTTTATTTTTTATTTTAGGTGCTGTTTTGAATGCTTTCCCTCAGAGCAATTTAACAAAAATGGAAAAGAAAATATCGCGATGGTTGTACACAAGTAATCAACGAAAAGTTAATTAATATATTTTTCTGCTTTATATATATATTTTTAATAATTGAATATTAATTGTAGGGGTAAAAGTCAGTGGTGTAAGTCAAATTTTTAAAAATATTTACTCGTGTGCATAGATGCAAATTATATATTGTATAGATTGTATCTATGCGCACGAGTCAATATTTTAAAAAATTTGACTTTAACCCCTCCAATTGATAAGTAGTATAAGAGAATATTTTCTAAAAAATTAAGTTCGTTTTTGTTTTTCAATAATTTACGGTTCATTATATTATGACTTTTTTGTGATACTATTTTGTGATAATAAGTATTGACTTATGTATTGATAAAAAGAATGTTTTCGTTAAATATAATTTTTAAGATGCAATTATATCTATAGATAGTGGCCTAGTTTACACCGATCACTTGATACGGGTATTAAATAACTAGTGAATTAGTTTGATTATTGGTTGATCAGCTTAAATATACTATTTGATACGCGTATCAAGAGATCGGTGCCAACTAGGCCAGTGTAGCCTAGTTGGCTATGTCCTAAAAAGTAAAGTTCCTTTTTGTTTTTTCATAATTTGTAGTTTATTAATATAAGACTATTTTTTGTGATACTGTTTTGTGATACAGTAGTATTTACTTACGTATATTGATAAGAATTTTCTTTTGTGCAATTTTTTAAGATGCAATTATATATCTATAACGTATAATATCCAATTTTATGCTTTTTTTTTACCTTTTTGACATCTTTTACAAATAAATTATGTACATTTCAGATAATATGAATGGCCACATTCAGGAGAACGTTTATTTTGCATCTGTTTTGGAAGTTTTCTTTGCTAAGATTAGATTATACTTTTAGATTTAAAGAAATAGTTTTATCTTAGCGAAGAAAACTTTCAACAGTTGCAAAATAATGTTTTACTGAATGCAGTCAATCACGATAACACCAAAATGATGTCAAGAGGAATAGAAAATGATTACAAAAACTCACTTTTTAATCATGATTTGATCATTTTCTCATCATTTTGACATCATTTAGACGTCATTTTGATGTAATCGTGATTTAAAAAATCACTAAAAAATCATTGCTATATCAAGAATTCAATCACAAAATCATCATAAAAAGTGTATCGATTGACGTCATGATGATTTTTCTTAAAATGACTCCTACTTGATGTCATCATGATCTTATTATGATTTTGTGTTCTACCTGGCACGTCCTCTCCGTCGGCATATCGATCTTCCACCTTACCGACTCTCCTACATACGCTCTTATCCTCCTCATCTACGTTCCTTCGCACCTCCACCTCATCCGCCGCATCTGCCTGCTCTTCTCCGCCTTCCTCTCCTGTCCCTTCACCTCCTTTCCTTCTCATCCTGAGACCTGCTCCCTTCCTTACATCTGTTCTCCGTCGACCATAACCTCTTTCTTCGGGCTCCTTTTCTCCAACCGTTTTCTCTTGTCCTGCTCCACCTCTTTTCTCTCCTCCATTTCCTCCACCTCCTTTCCACCTTCTTCATGCCTTCCACTACTCCTCCTCCATCCTTCTCCTTCCTATCACCCTTTTCCACACACTCTGTTCTTCCCTTTATCTAACCGACCTGTTCCCCCGCCGAGGGCTACGGAGGAACCCGCCTAAAAAAATTAATATTGTAACGCAATTATTATAATGCTCAAATCATAAAATATTTACATTATCCATGTCTGCCAATACAATATAATTTTTTATTCATATTGCATTCTATATAATGGCAATGTTATTATATATTTGACAGGCAAATCAAAATAGCTTCGAATCGATATCGAAATGATGAAATATCGATGTCTTAACAGAAAATACATAATTTGCCTGTTTACAGTCTGGCGCGATGAATGTATGTCACAAATAACCTCTTCTTTAAAAAAATGTCATATAGCACAAACATCGAAATAAGCTTCAAATTTCGAGCATTATTTCGATATGATGTAATATCGATGATTTCGACGTCAATTAGACGTCGATTCGATGGGTCATTTCTCGCTGGGTAGGGCCTAAGTCAAATTTTTTAAATGAAAACTCCTATTTTTTATTGTACCATCTTTCTCTATTAATTAATTTGAACAACTTTTGTTTGAAAAATTCTTTTATTTGCCTAATACTTTTTGAGATATTCAAGGAAAACTTGGTAACTTTTTCAATATTTAGCTTATGATATCTTGATAATTGTTTGCCAGAGGAAAAAGTGGTATAGAGGACTTTTGACTTGATTTTGTCTTAAGAATATGCTGTTGCAATAGCAATCCAATTTTTTTAAATATTTGTAAACACTCCAAGAAGATGCATACACAAGTATTAAAAAAAAATTGGAGTATACTATTGCAACAGCACATTTTTAAAATAAAATACAGTTAAAAAGTCCTCTGTACCACTTTTTTCTCTGGCAAACAATCATCAAGATATCACAAGCTAAATATATATTGAAAAAGTTACCAAGTTTTCCTTGAATATCTCAAAAAGTATTATATATTATATAAAAGTATTATATAGAAAGATGGTACAATAAAAAATAAGGGTTTTCATTTAAAAAATTTGACTTAGGCCCTATTGGGCTCAATACAGGCCCTGGATCCAAAATCCAATAAGATCGTCTATTGGGCCCCTTCAAACCTTTCAACTTTTATCTGAAACACTTTTCCAATAAACCAAGCCGTCAATTGACACTTAAGAAGCGACAACAGATTGACGACAGATTTGATATTCTTAAAGTTCGTATTCGCGCATTCGGTATTCCATACCTGCAGATAATTAGTTACACCTATTACAAATATATAAGTTTTATCTGGTTTTCACGCTAAGATAACATAGCTATAGCATATGTTATTTATCTTAGCGTGTAAACCAGCTAAAACTTATATATTTGTAATAGGTGTAACCACACAATTCTCTGCAGTTATAGAATCCCGACTGTGAATACGAACTTTAGGAATACCAGATCTGTCGTCAATCTCTACCTAACTTAAAGTGAAAAGGAATGTGATTAGAATTATTATATATTATATATTTATACACTTACATAAAGTTTGTTTTATATTTAATAACATTACATGTATATTTTATAGTATTACATTTAATTACAATATTATATTTTATTACATCATTAGAAAAAAGTATCTTACAATGTATTGTAAAAACGGTACAAATTATGTATTAATTAATACTAATGTAAGGCTTCTGCTCGCTCGATCGCCAAGATTATTACAAACTATATATTTTAAAATAAAATAAAATATAATATTAAGTCGAAAAATCGAAGTATCTATTGTGAAGTATTAATAAAGAAGAAAAAATATTAACTAATTTAACATTTTATTAAACATGTATCTGTTATGAGATGTAATAGATACGACTAATAAATATTGTTTTAAACATTTATGAAAAAAATACGCATTACGCTTTACAGAAGCATCGGAAAAAAAACGAAGTTACTGATTACTTTCCGGGCGAACAGACATACGGAGATGACAATCCTAATTACAATGTTTCATTATGCATTATAGCAACTACAACATATTGCGGTGTGTACGAAGCATTATCTGCCGTACTATCATCACTATTACTATTCTCATCTATGCTACCCCAATACGGCATTCTGTAACCTTTTGCGCTGACTTCATGCAGATTAATATGTGATACCTCATCTGCTAACGCCGCACACGAGTATACCTGAACATCTGATGATGATATACCAATATCATAAAAATTAGTCACTTGTACAAACTTTTTGACGCATAAACAATAAGAATTTCCGTCCTTGAAAATATCGCAAACAATACAAATAGACCCATTATTTAAGATGCAACAATTATCGCGGATATGTGTACTAAGCAATATGTGATTAAATGTAATTTTGCGATACCGAGTACAATTGCTATCATCAATGTACGGCATAAATACACGAACAGATGTTTCTACATTACGAGCTTTGCTACTTCCGTGCGCTTTCTTTTATTCTATTAAACATTTGTTGGAGAGGTTGATTACCTTTTCTGCAATATCTCCGAAAAATTGACATATTGCTTTCAAATGGAAAAGCAGAAAATGAATCTAAATTGCCAAAACGTCTAACGTCATCTGTGAGATGAAGCAGACCATGCACGTTATACGAATTAAATGTAGTGTCATAAACATGTTCAGCTCGAAGAACAAATTTCTGAAGGGCACACTCTGCGAAACGTAAGTATTGCCTTCATGGACACTTAGAAGATAAGATTCTTATAGCTGTATGTAAAAATAAGAAATGTTTATAGACTGTTTTATCTAATAAATCATGGAATAGAGCTGGACTAGTATACAGTAACATTTGTCGCAGTTCTGTAGCTTTATATTTTGAAAACATTTCGAGAGATCTGGGTCGCCTTGCAAAATCTGAAGGACAATATTTTTGTAAACTTTCTATTCGTGTATTTATAATGGTAATAGATGTGCTGGATAGTTTTGTGTCACGAGAGTATTTTCCTTTTACCCACGCAAGTAATATCTCTTTCATTACACCTATGAACACAAGGTGCATACATTCAAATGGAACCTGTGATACCATTCCCATCGGTAATTGTGAGAGCGGACTTGTACCTTCTTTGTGATGAATCTCATCTAAGCGGATGTGGTATTCTTCATCCGTTCGAAGAGGATGGTTTATACCATTAAAGACGTTATGATTACTATGAAAATGTGTACCTGATATTTTACATTTGGAACATGGACGTTCAGCCATATGGTTACGAAGATTTAATATAAAAGCGCGAGCTGGCGCATCTGCTATAAAACATCTAAGTCTTAGTAGCACTTTCTTGTCATTGAATTGTATTCCTCCATTTGAAAAAATTCTTTGGACATCTTGTACAAATTTGTTAAAGAAAACGTTAGGATTATATGGTTTTGCAGGACCTTTGTAAATACCCACAACTATTAGTGGTGCATCTTGTACATTGGCAATTCGACACTGAATTGGCCAAATATGAATGATACTTTGTTTATCTAAATTACATCCATCAGTACTAAAATCTAAAACTACCTCGTCAACTGACGTACATGATGCATTACAGAGGCTTTCAATAATTCCAAGTTCCAAATCAAAATGAAGATATTCCCCCGGTGGCACAGAGGATATAGCAAGACAATTACGCGGTGTTTGGAGTAGCGTCCTAACATCCTTAGGTAATAAGAAAAAGCAAGAATGTGTTCTTAGAAGAGATAGTATGCTATTTCCCTAAACATGTGTAAGATTATTATTTATGAAGCAAGTTGCCAATTTCTCACGAAAAGATGCTTCGTGTACGGTGTATCTGTACATAAGGAGGCAAGAGCATTTTCATCACTTAATTCATGTTCATTACTGTTATTATTGCTAATAGGACTAACATGAAACATATCTGAAGGAGACGAACTATCAATTCTTTGTGTATTTACTATATTTACACTGCAAGTTTTATCGTTCGAAATACTATTGAAAATAATAGTTTCTTCAGATGCAGTGGAGGGGCCAGGTAAATGCATATCACTCGTAGTACGGACATTTTCATTGGTCAAAGTTAATAAATGAACATTGTTTCTGTATTCTGCTCTAATTCTCCTTTTTTGTCTTTTAGACAATGTGTGCAGCGTCTTTCGACAAATTGAGGTCTTTAGATATTGTTTTTCCATATTTATATATAAAATGGAATTTGCAAGAGATTGCAGGTACAAATTTCTTGTGTCTACAAAATATAAAATTTATGTTGTGAATACAAAGAAGAAAAGGATTAGAGAGCCTCGTAAAGCTTTATATAAAGCCAAAAACACGATCAAATCGATATACGATATAATCACTGATGATGAAAGCGAGGGATCAAACGTAGAGAATAAGAAACTAGTAAGAGAATAAACCATCAATACAATAGACAATATTTTGAAATGCACGATTACGATATTCGCAAAACGTACAAAATACCAAAACCAATTGAAAAAATAAGTGGAGAAAGATCTTTGTATGAAATTTCTGTAAATACAAAGAAGAAAAGGATTAGAAAACTAGTAAGAGAACGAACCATCAATACAATAGACAATATTTCGAAATGCACGATTACGATATTCGTGAAACGTACAAAATACCAAAACCAATTGAAAAAACTAAAATAATTGTAAGCAATATCAGAGCAGTATCAGTGACACATAATGTCACTTTTTCCAGCGCACAAAAATGTTATATAACTGTAGTCACAAAAAAACTTATTAAAAAATAAACTGCAATCATACTTGCAATAACGCAAAAAATCGCATACCACTAAAAATTAAAAAATTAAGTATAGTTTAAGTCCGAGTTACCCCTCAAATTTAAGCGAGTGTCTGTATCTTTATACAAGTAGGAGACAGATAAGTTATAAATCATTTCAATTAATGTTTAGGGCAGAGTTTTAACTAGCTCTCCGCACACACCGCACTAAGTTTTTACGCAGAGGCAACTACACAAGTTTTATAGCTCTTCAAAAGATGGCAAAACGAGGAGTCGTAATGCGGACCGCGTGAGCACACGAGTTTAAAAATATAATTTATAAAAAATAACATAAAAACCGCATTAGTAAATCTATACATTACAATCCATTTGCATGGAAACACCAAAATATTGTCTCATTAAATCGTAGAGAAATTGCGTACCTTGCCCACGGCTGTAGTGAATTTCCAGGCGATGCGGTTCACAAACGTGATTGTACGTATTTACAATACGTGGATACTCGGGCACCACGAATCGTGTCACCGATTCAAAGTGACGTCGGACTTCGCTCAAATAGAGCAGTCTGTAACACATAAAGAAGAAAAATGTATTACATATAAGACAATGGACATAAAAAACAGAGCACATAACGTTTAATGCATGCAAAGCGAACGGGCAAACTTACCTTGCCCGCGGCTGCAGCGAATTTCCAGGCGATGCGGTTCACAAACGTGATTGTACGTATTTACAATACGTGGATACTCGGGGACTACGAATCGTGTCACCGATTCAAAGTTACGTCGGACTTCACGCAAACAGAAGTTCTGTTTGTAAAGCAAAAATCTATAAAGCAAAAAAAGCAACATAATATACTAAACTAGAATAAAGTACAAAAAGTAAAATAAAACTAAAATACTTACCAAGGACGCACAACTGTGTACGGCCACGTACGACCACGCGACCAGGTACGACGCAATGGAACACAATAGAACACCCAAGCGGCACGCACAAAGTATCACACCGTCCGTATCGTCACGAGCCGGATGCGTGACTCCTTGTCCCCGAAGTAAACAAGCATAAGCGGTGGCGTTGTGCGCTACAACTATAATAGAACAGAAATACATTTTATTCACCTGGTTTTACGTATAACAGCGTCGCAATGACCGAACTCGGAATACTATAATGACACTTTTTCGTATTTTTATAAGACGTTGAAAGACGAACGCGATAAAATACGCATATATATTACACAAATTCTCATATCGTAGGAACACGAAATACAAACTAACCTGAGCACAACGCTTCTTGAACGTGAATCGCACTGGTTATTTAGCTCATAAGAAATACAACGGCACTTCCTCTTTCTTGGAAGAAAGGACAAGAAAAACCTTTTTCTCAGCCTGAAGACACGCACGTTCAAATGATATCTGCAGTTCTTCACAGGATAATTCCCGCTTCAGCACGCTGGTTTCACTGGGCGCTTTATGACGTCGTGATTGGACGTACAAGTCGAGACTGCCATAGCGACATGCGCACCAGCCATTCCGGCCGGCGTGGCGCATCGTACGCCTATCGGGCCGACTGTTGCATTCTTGCGTGACAAATGCTGACACTTTCGTAATAGCAAAGTTGCTTGATATTTGTCGTGAATCTGTCGTCAATGCATTCAACAGACCTGCTCGCTTATCCGAGCCATCTGTCGTCAACATACATTGTTATATTTTTGCGAGATGTTTGCTGACACTGTTTGTAATAGCAAAACTGCTTAGCATTTGCCATCAATCTGCCGTCAATATGTTCGGTATCTGCTTGCTGTTAACTGCTATTCTGTCATATATTTTGCCGACAAAGGTTGTTGCATATTGACGGAAGTGTGCTAACAGAATTGACAATACCAAATTATGTTTCCTATTTGCGGCCTTTCGGCAAACATAATTTGTTGCCAACGTTTGCGATTACAGATTGTGTTAGCTGGGCTTATTTATTAATTCCACTCTTAGAAAGGTTTCGTGTTAAATCGAATCGAATTTATTGTTGCTCCTTTTCTACAATGTTGATCGTTTCTCTCGCTTGGCTTGCTTCGTGTTGCGAGAATAATTGTCAGCGCGAGAATCACGTTTGGACAGATTATCGTGATTAGTTTTGGTTATCTTGATGTATGATGATGATAATGAAAAAACAGATCTTCATGAAAATGTAGGTAAATAAATTATAAGTTTAGTAAAATATAAGATATTATTGTGTGTAAGTTTTAGTAGAAAAGCTTTTTAAAATACTGTTGTTAAAATACTTGTGTATACATGCAAGCTCCAAAGAGATGTACACACAAATTCTACTATTCGCATATGTATAATAAAGATTATTGTTGTCACTTTCTCGCGATGCCGATTGGTTCTCTTGATACGCTTAGAATTCGTGAGCGGCTGTTATTGCATATTTAGACAGAATTGTGTTTATCAAGGAGTTAAGGGGATCCTATAGCGAAGGCCGAACTTTCTCGATGTCAATAATATCAACATTTCTTTGTTATATATCTATATCTGTCCTTGTCTAACGAGAGGCATCTGTCCTTGTTCGATTGCTGCGCCATCTCTCGCTACACGCAATACTGCTTATCCTATCAACCTGCATGTGCTTTTGCACATATAAAAGTTAAAAGCATGACACTTTTTTTCTAGACTTCTATCGTAGTTGTAATTGCACGATATTGTTCTTCAATGTTTTCCCTAGAGATCTAGTATCTCATTTTGTATATATAAAATGCAGTATTTTTAATTTAAATTCCCTTTATTTTTAAAAATTATCTTTCTTCAGGCGCGGTTTCCGGCCAAAGAGTGAGTCCTACGAAAAAAATAAAAGAAACCTTTTTTGTGCAGAATTCCTAGACAAACAACTTTCATTCGAAACATTTTTTTGTATCTCTATCCGTTTTCCAGAAATTCAGCAAAAACTTCTTTTGGGGGTAGTTTTACCCCTTTAAAAAATTAAATAACAGGGGTGGAGGGGGTGGATTTTTAGTACGGTGGTCAGGGAATTATTCAGACTAATTTTATTTAAAATACCACTATTATCAAAGAAGTTTTAACATCCTTTTTTTGTGTCTATTGTACTTGGATAATATTGGGAATTTGGCCACTTTGACTCCCCGTATCTCCAAAACTAGGCCTATGCTTAACTTTAATTTTTTTTTAGATTAATGTCCCATCATGTAGCATCGTTTGGCATACAATTCGACTCGAATTTCGAGGGCCACCAAAATAGGCTAAAAATGTCCGATTTTGGGGTCACTCTTTAGAAATGCTCTTTATTCGGTTCCGCGCTTTCGATACACGTCTGTTCGCGCTCGTTGCCGTAACCATGACTGCCTAGAGTCCCTTTATAAGAGTCTGGACAAACTGGTCTCTATTTTCATTGGACGTGCAACACCATGGCGGAACCAATCACGAGCGGTAAAATATCGAGCCTTAGGAGCATGTCTCAGGGTGCGTATTATGGAACTTTTCGAAATGGATTTCGATCGGAATTGTTATTTCCTACATTTCTATTGTGTTTTTAGGGAAAACAGTATAATTTCAATAGGAATCCATTCCGAAAAGTTCCATAATACGTGCCAGTACACACGATATTATTACGTGCTTTGCTGCAGTGTTACATACCTGCGCAAAGCACGAAATGATGTCGTTAACATTTACAGAATAGGTGTCTTAGAATTAAAAATAAAGAATTACAAAATTAATAAAAATAAATGACAATGTCATGCATTTATCTATGTACATCTCGTAATTGTCTCTATCAATAAATTATTTTATACTATTATAATTCATTTTATTAAAATATCCTTTTCAGATATTTTAAAGTTTTGGTTATCTTATCTCTCTATCAAGTCAAAATAAAAATATTGGCAAACTCACTTTCTCACAACCTCTATAGAAATCTCTATCACGATATCATAACAATACAACAATTACGTGTAGTCATCGGCGCCATAGTGTTTTCCTTCCGTCTAGGGCGTCTAGACTAGAGTCCCTATATACGTGACATTCACGCCATGTTGTTGTACTCCAAAAGTCTGTCCAGACTCTTATAAAGGGACTCTATGACTGCCAACCTAAACGGGGGCCATCTATTGAGCCCTGTATCTTCAAGCTTGTATCACGTCTTAAGCTACTATCACACTCGGCCAATTCTGACCCTTCATCTCCACACCCGGAGTCAGTGTTGTAAAAGAAAAAAATAATAATTTCTAAGTAACTTGTCTATAAGTAATTTCGTCTATCCCTTGGGCACGAATATAAGAAAGGAACATATTTTCTCTTTGGTTTAACAATTTTCTTAAGGGAGGACACCACTGTAACTGCCCATTTTCGACTGCCTTCTTTGGTGGTCCTCCCTTAATTCTAACTCTTAACTCTAACTTAAATCTAATTATCTTTAACTGTTACATCGTCCACGGTTTCATGTTGGCCGCCTCCTATGTTCCCTGATACGGTTTGTTTGTTATTTGGTGATTTTCAATATCTCTTATTGTTTAAAATCTAGAGGATATTTGAATTAATGGTAAGGAAGATCAGAGCTTCCTAGAATAAAAAACAGGATGATAATGTAGACGAGTAGAATCAATAATTCCGTTTGCTTCTTTATCGACCTCCCGTAAACACACTATAGTCATAAATGCGATGCCGATGTCGGCGCGGCAGTTCCAATATCACGCATGCGTGTCACTGCGTGGCGCTCTCGTGGTTAACGCCCTTCCGGCAACGAGCGTGTCGTCATTCTTCTTTAGAAGCTCGACGAGTGAGCACGTAACGAAGCGTAGATACGCTAGATCTAGAACATTCAAGAAGAAAGTAGATCCTTCTATAACAAAGAGACTCGGTATCCCGAGCATCCTCCCGTTCGTGGGAAATCCGTAGCGAGAAGGAGATTCTTTGCAATCTTCTTGAGAGGAACGATTCGTTCAATAGCCGAAATTAGCAACGAGTGGCCTTCGCCAAGTGGATAGCCACCGCGTTCGCGTTACACGCAACGCGGTCGTAAAAAGGAGAGAGGCTATCAAGATCAAATGTTGATCTCTTTCTGTTCCCCTCGGAACATGTCGGCTTTGTGACCTTCCTGAGGTAAGGTACCTTTGATAATACCGGTATTTCAGTATATGCATACACGAGTAGTTCTGTAATCATCCTCATGATTACAGCATTCTCAGAGACGTCTCGATGAGGCACTTCGGTGCAAGAGTATCCTATTTCCTTTATGCGCATTATTCCGAAGAATGTAATTTGAAAGATCGAAAGATTATAAAAGAGATTAAATCCGAGCCAGCGGATTATTCAATGTCAAATAAATTAATATTCCTTTATAAGTTTTGAGAATACTTGCTTAATTAATTAAACTGATTAAAGAATATCTTTTACAGAAACTTGCAATAATCTGTTCACACATATTTACTTTAATAAAAGATTACTGGCTTCTGTGTTCATCCTAAATGTTAAGATCTTTTGCGTTTTCTGTCGAATACTATTTGTATCTGCGTTTAATTTAGATATTATTCTCGTGTGTATTATTCTCAGCGATGCGTTTTCTCTCATTACAAGTATCATTAGAGTCAGCGTATATTTCTTATTGAAATATTTCTCGAATTAGCATATTATTCAAATCAAAGATATTAATTATATTATTATCTCAAGCAAACTTGTGAACTTAATATTGTTTGTATATGCATGTTATGTGAATCTCTTTTAATGTGGCTTAATACTGTTCGAAAACACATGTTTATTTCTTTAGTTTAACATAACAGAACTCAACGATGATTTAATCAACTAACACGGTCCTTCGAGTTAATATTCTGAGTAGTCTTTATGTGTATATTAAGCAAGGTATTTATATTGTGACAAACCTTGAAGTATTTATCCCGTTTTGAAGGTATCAATATTTGTATTGAGAAGGATATTTACATACCAATGCTTGATCTTTACTCAATGAAATCATCTTTGAATTCCTACAGCGATTATATTGAAAGTTTATACTTATTTGAATTTGTGTTCATTTACTACTGCTTATTGAATTTTGTGAATTATGTATTTCATATTATGATTAATCACTGTGTTTAATACTTTATAACACTTTCATTTCTGCTGCTATTACGCAATGTATTAACGAACCTTTATCTAAAGTTATTCATGATTATACCATTTGAATTTACGAAACATTTCTATGTACTGTTCTTTCATCTCCCTTATTCAAATACAATTCGAACTCTCTATTCTCATACATAAACACTTATTATATATTTATCGTTCCGCAGGACTCGAATTACTTCCTACGGCCCTTTAAATTCAGGGATAAGTTTGTGCGACGCGCCTTTAGTAGTATCTATATTCTTGATTAAAACGTAGTCACCTATGCTGTAAGTGTGTGCTATTTTCCTTTTCCTATCGAAATATTCTTTATTGTACTTCTGACTCTTTTCTATTTTCTTAGCCGCTCTATTTCTTAAGTTTACTAAATCACGATCGTTATTATTTACAACACGTTCTAAATGTTCCTGAATTTTATCGACTATTTTCCCTGGTCTACTCCGAATAAAAGCCTAGGCGTTTCGCCTGTCGTTTTATGTACCGAATTATTTATTGCGAATTCTACTTCTGCCACAACTTTATACCAGTATACCTTCTCGTCATTATTTATTAACTTACTTATCATAGGGCCTATGAATCTATTGGTACGTTCTACCTGCCCATTCGCCTTCGGGGAGGCCATCGCAATACAAATGTGACGAATGTCATTCTCTTTACAAAAGACCTGAAAATCGTTGGACGTAAAAGCCGTCCCCCTATCTGATATAACAATGCGTGGTCTACTGTACGTCTTAAAGGGGGTTTTTAGATTCTCCCTCAGATGAGGGAGGTGTCTTCTACCCTGAGGTAATCTGACACAAACAGATTAAGCCTTTCCAAAAGGAATAAAAACAACCAGTGCACATAGGACCCTAAATCACTTTACCAATCTTCTTTAAAAAATTGAAAATAATATAAATCAAATTCCAATTCCTTCCCTTAATAAGACCATACTAATCAATTTCAGCAAGGTAACCCACGGCTCTGAGATCTTCATCCATCTTGAATCTCAGGTCATCATATTTATTACATCGTAGCAAAACATGGTTTAAATCCTCGCATTCGCATCCACATTCACATCTCTCCGAATCCACATAGCCCTTTCTTAGGAGGAAAACTCCTAAATTATAATGGTTAGATCTCAACCTGTTAGTGAGAGTGACAAAATATCTTTCGGCATTGATTTTACTAAAACAAGGCTTACGAGCCGTTCCATCATAAAACTTGTCGAAGTAGAAGGAGCCCTTATAGGTGGAGTCCCGTCTAATAGAGGCCTGGGTGGTAATCCAGGTCTCTTCCCTAGCGAGGGCCATCAAATCTCCAACAGGGACCTCGATATCAAGGTCTGGTTCCTCTCGAGCCGCCTCCTTGGCAAGCTCATCTGCAGCCTCGTTGCCAGCGATACCGACATGCGACGGGATCCAAACCAACTCTCTTATCATGATCTTTCTCAAGTGCAAAAATAAGCTGTCTAGTCTCCGTAGCATATCAATTCTTGTGAACGTTTAAGAGGTTATTGCTAATTGCCGAAAGGGCTGATTTACAGTCAGACATAATGATGATATGTCCATCTCTAGAGTCACGTTGGAGAATCATGAGTTCCAAGGCAGCCTTGATGGCAAAAGCCTCAGCAGTGAAAGATGAGCAATGTCTGGGCAGGCTAATTTTATATGCGATTTCCTGATTATCCAAAACCAAACTCGCGCCCGTAGCACGACAAGCAGAATCATAAGATCCGTCAGTGTAGATGATCTCCAAAGAGCAGTTCAGATCATATTTTGCCAGAACATCGCCAATCAACGAATCGTCAGAGTACTTGCTGTTTGATTTTCTAACCAGCCCAATGGAGAAATCGATCGTAGGCCTGTACGTGTGGGCCTCGAAAGAGCCCTGGAATATCTCATGCTTTCTAGCACGGCCAATACTTGGCCTGACAGGAATAAAGTTTTTCCAGACCCGAGATAATAAAGACAGCCTATACGTGGGCTGGCGGTATCGAACGTACACCTCGCTGTCGTACATCCTCTGTATCTTGTTACATAGGCCGGTAACATTATAGGCAGCTGTCTTATAAATGAAATTTCTGGCGAACATCTCCGCACGATCCTCCAATAACCTAACTTTTGCTTCAGCAATAATAACGTTGTTGGGGGTACTATTCCTATAGCCCAGGGCGGTCCGAATGCCCTTGTATTGCGTTCTCTTCAACTTGATCTGCGTGGACGCATCCCTGGGATGATACACAAACCCACCAAACACAATGCAACATGTAACGTACAGGTTAGTTGTAATTTCCTACAACTGTGTGTTATATTGCATTTATATTGTTGAGTAGGAAATTACAACTAACCTGTACGTTACATGTTGCATTGTGTTTGCTGGGAAGTTACCGTAATCGTTGACGGATCTCACAGGGCTTTTATAAAGCATGAGGGCCGTGTTAACCTCCAAGCCTTTCGAGACTTTGCATAGGTATCTCATCACGGAGTTGGCTCTATCTACCTTACCCCTTACTTCCTGGACCTGGTGGGAAAACTTCAGCCCACTGTCAATCCAAATACCGAGAAATTTGGCTTCCTCGCTGTTAAACACCTCTTAGTCTTGAATCCGAGTGCTCATAGATTCATCACAATGTCCATATTTGTTGAATTCCACCAAAACGGTCTTATGGAGGTTCAATATCCAAGCCAATGGCGCGTAGTCTTTCCGCGATGATATTAACCGCCTGCTGGAGGAGGATCCGGTTGCGTCGTCTGTTGGGGCCACATACATAAAGACCGATATCATCGGCAAATTCAACAGCTTCTACCCCCTCTGGTAAGTCGGAACAAAGGCCCCCCGTATAGAGGGAGTACAACGCCGGACTCAAAACAGCGCCTTGCGGGAGCCCCTTAAAGACGAGACGTTCAATGAATTCCTGAGAATTGACAATGAAACGGACCGATCTCAGGTAAAGCCACTTACAAATATATCTAACAATACCTGCGGGGCAATCAAGCGCTATCAGTCTATCCATCATAATGCGGAAGTCCACATTGTCATACGCAGATGACACGTCGAGAAACGCAACAAGCGTGTACTCGCCTGTGCACAGGGAAGCCCGAATATCGACGTAATTTTGACTAAGTTGTCCATGCAGGATTTACCTCTGCGGAAGCCATTCTGGGTAGCGCTAAATTTGTCTTCCTTTTCGGCCCACCAAATTAGACGCTCGTTGACCATGCGCTCACATAGTTTACCCACGCATGAGGCTAGCGAGATCGGACGAACCTTCTCCTTACCAGGCTTGTCAATGAAGATAACCTGGTACCGCAACCACTCACTCGGCAAGGTGTCTGAGAACCAAATGATATTAAATAACTCTAGCAGACAAGTATGACTAGACTCTGGCAATTCTTTGATCATTTTGTATTCTATACCATCGAGGCCCGGGGCCGAATTTCTCCTGACCATATTAATGGCTCTGTCCAGTTCAGAGCGCTGGAACAGGGCATCAAGCGACGGATCCGTGTGATGAGCACCCGACTTACAGGCCGGGTCCGAACCAACAAATGAAAGAGCAAGGTTGTCAATAGAGTTCCTAATCTCAGTCTCTCTATTCTTAGTATGCCAGCAGTTCCATTGTACGTTCTTTTTTGCATTTTTCAGGATTCTGATAGAATTCCATACATAGCTTAAGCTGGTAAATCGGTTGATGCTCGTGCAGAATTCTTCAAAATTAGCTTTCTTCTTACGGCTGACAGTTTTCCTGGCTAAAGCGCATAGCCGTTTATATTCGACCCACGTATGTATAGATTTGTTGTGCTTGAAGGCAGTAAATGCACGTTTTCTATCCTGTTTGACTTGGTCACACTCACCATCCCACTATCTGTGAGTACCTTTTCGTCTGACTGTAGTGGGCCGGCGAATATCCGACTCAGAGCCGCGTCGTCTACCCGAAGCACGGTCCACCGCGTTCCTAAGAATAGCAATAAATTTATTATAGTAACCGTCTAAATCCTCCTTGAACGAGTCAATGTGTGGAAGCAATTCAGATTTAATATCGCGATCCACCGTCTCCTGAAACAGCGACCATTCTGTTTTTTTTTGTGGGAATTCTATTGGTGATTTTCTTGTAGGGTAGAGTGCAGTTGTCGAAACTAAATGAGATGGGGTAGTGGTCGCTTCCCCAGGTTTCGTCGAGTTGCAGATATTCAATTCTATCCATTATACCTTCAGTTCCAAAGAGGAGATCAAGGTTAGAGTCTCGTTGGCCGCGGAGGCCCACTCTTGACTTTGTGTCGACATTGACACAAAAGAAACCCAGATCCTGCATCGTATCAAACAGCGTCTCACCGCAGGGTTTGGTAATGTCGCAATTCCAGACAGTGTTATGCGCGTTAAAATCTCCCAGGATGATAGTATCTTCATCACTATCCACATGTTCATACATAGATTTTAAATCTCGTGCCGTCACAGTGTCACGGGGATGTCTATATACAACGAAAATGTTCAGGTTTTTGTCCAAGTTCTTGGTTCTGATACCAAGTACTAATAGTATCGTATCCTACAGGGGCCGTGTCAGCGCCACGAATGGTCTCGAACTCAATATAAGAACGGACGGAAATCGTGACGCCACCGCTAGCAAGAAGATTTTTGCTATGTATTGTTTTAAAACCTGCAAAATATACATGATTATTATCAGAGCATTTAGCTTTAGTTAAGATGATGATGTCGAAATCCATAATATGCTTCGACAGCTCATTCCTGCTGCTCTTATATCCTCGGCAGTTCCATAGCAGTAATTTGAATATTAATGCGAGGGGAGAGGCGTAACCCTCTCGTTATTTCTAGCACCTGACACTTCTCGACCAAGGTCGATTCCACTAAATTCCCTTGCTTCATTGTATCTTTCAGTAACTGACTTACCCCTGTCCTGAACATGATAATTCGTAATGGTGTTTAGGAGAATTTCACGTGCCTCAGGAATTCTATGTATTAACTGAAGCATATCCGATAGTGCTTCCTTGATTAACCGCCAGTCATCATGACGCTTGGGGTCTTCAGGGGGCAACCCATCACCCATCACCTCAGAAGACGCTATTCGTGACCAAGCGGTCCCATTACGAGCAGCCGATAAAAGGATGCCCCGTTTCTCCTTCCCAATATCACCAGCGCGCAGGTCGAACTGTTTATAATACTCCTGAGAAGACCTATCAGGGACACCACGAGACCAAGAGACCACGAGGTCTCTTTGATCTATTAGAGTCAGTGAACTGGTGACGAGGAAACGTCACCTCTCCCGAGCGAGTCGCTGGGACGGCACCAGACGCTCGATCTCCCTCGGAGGGACTACTGTGTTTCACAGCCTCAGAGAAGGATACGCTCCTGGCGGGGGGCAGACTCGGCCAGGCTTCCGAATTCGAGAGCACATCGTGAGGAGAAACAGCGGGCCTGTCATCGCCCTCCACAATACGCCTAGCACTATAGAAAGAGACATTTTTATAAGCCATCACAATGTTAATGTTCTTATTTTTTTCAAATATAGGACAGTTTTTAAATGTGGATTTGTGTTGACCACCACAATTACGGCATTTGACCGGTCTATCACACGTACCATATGCGCTTTATCGCCGCACACGATGCAACAAGTATCGCTCTTACACGAGATTTTAGTATGGCCAAATTTATAACAATTAAAACACTGTCTGGCTTGGGGGACAAATGACCTAACCTTAAGACCAACGTTATTAGAAAAGATTTTCAAATCACAAACGCCGACTCCCTTAAACGTGACGATAATGTTATCCGTCTCTGATAAGACCGACTTTCTCTCCACGCTGTCCCATTTGCGTCGGTATATGCGTTCGAGGCCGACGATACCCGTTTTGTCCTGAATTACCGATCACAGGTCCTCTATCGACGAGAGCCAGTCGGATATAACGCCTCTACTTATCATAGACCGCTGTTCCATGAAAGCTTTTAATTTCTTAGGGTCGGGGAGCTTTTTCAATCGTCTCCAGTGCGAAATTTGCATCGATGTAATCTTTAAATTCAGCCTCGGCAGAAAAATGGTTCAGCATAACCACCGACGTAGGGCTAATACGGCAATCAGTCAAGACCATCCAAATTTTTATAAGATTCCTACCTTTTCTAGAAGAAGTTTGGTCAGGGGGGAGCCTTAACGTAATTCTCACTTTACCTCAGAAGCTATTATCATACCTTGTCACCGTGGGATGAGCGTGCTGTTGTGTACATTTTTTCAGTTCTGTGCCACATATCATGTAGACTTCCTTGTCATGTCGTGTATCTGAGGACACGTTGGTCACGGGCGTATCACGTGAACGAGAATCAGAAACCATGTCGTCATTATTACTATCTTGATGCGTTAAATTTACACCGTCGTCATTTTTACTATTATTACTAGCCAGGGCCGCTTGATTTATTAAAAAGTTGCGGGCCTGCGTCACTACTATTTTCTAAATTACTTAAATCTACTTCCATAGCGTCATCCGAAAAGGTATCGCCGGGGTGGGAAGGAATATTGCGTCTTCTGTTGATTTCCTCGTCCCTCTGTTTCTTGGAGGAGAAATTCTTTCGACCTCTCACAGTACACCACTCAGTCTCAGCCGGGTGTTCCTTTTCCATAAACTTCTTGACGGCTGAGTCGAAAGCTTGTTCCAAGACACTAATTTTCATCTTCTTGTGAGCCTTTCTTAGTGTCTCATCGTCAGAAGCTCGTGGGTTACCAAGCGCAGATTGCGGATCGACGGGATCCGTCATAACAGCACGTTTTAGAGATCGAATCAAAGCTCCCCCTCCGAGAAGGGAGCACTAAATATTAATAATTACGGAGACACCCCCGATGCGATGTAAAAAATCGACAACGAATCCTCAAGACAATAAATACTATGTGCACTATAACAGAGAAGGAAGAGCTCAGGATACTAAGCAGGGACAAGCGCAGGAAACACGTCCGTCGCGTATGGCGGCTCGAACCGAACTCCTGTACGTGTTAAAATGTAATGTTAGGTTATCAATAACCTTTTTCGTCGCAGTTGTTTTCGTTGGATACAATCTCGTGAACTTAGAGAATGCATCGATGACAACTAAAATATATCGTTTAGCTAATCTATCCTTATCTACCGGTCCGTAATGGTCTACGTGGTACGTCTCGAACGGCACCTGGCTCTTAGGGATAAGATGTAGGTATCCTTCTTTCCTACCCGTTGGCGGCGAGAATGCTATGCATTTTAAACAATCCGCGATATAGTTTTTTATTTTCTGTTTCATGCAAGAACCAATAGCATTGTCTCTAATGTTTTTTCAATCCCTAGGTGGCCCATTTGATCGTGATACTTATTAATAACATGCGACTCCATCGTCTGGAGAACGTAAAATAATAATTCTGTACCGTGTTTCCGGTAAACTATTTCTCATCTCAAAATGTGCATCCTCAGCTTTTTGAAGCTGCTCCCGTTACTCGCGAAGCTTATAATCCCGACCCTGACTAAGAGCCAGATTTAGTTCAAACGAGTTCTCCTCTACTATTAAGACATCTGTAGGTAACCTACTTAAAGCGTCTACATGACACATTTTCCTATTTGGGCGATCTTCTGTTACGTAATCATATTCTAGTAGCTCTAATGTCCATCTTGCTATACGCGGATTTATCTCTTTCTTCTTTAATACCAGTGTTAGAGCGTTTACTATTTTGACAATCGGTCACTATTTTGAATTTTATACCACTTAAATATACCCTGAACCTTCGCAAAGCATACACAATCGCTAACATCTCGAGTTCGAAACTGTGGTATCTTGTTTCGGCATCAATCGTCCTCTTTGAGAAAAAGAATATCGGATGGAACTGCTTATCACTCCCTCGTTGCATCAACACTGCCCCGAAATCTAATGGTACTAGCGTCACAATGCAACTCCGTCTCTTTATAGGGGTTGTATATTGCTAATACCGGTGCTTCTATTAGTTTCTTCTTTAAAGTTTCAAATGTACATAATTCATCTTTTCCAAAGTAAAATAAGACGTCCTTTTTTAACAAGTCGTATAAGGGCTTAGCCAATATTACAAACGACCGAATAAATTTACGGAAATAAGAGCATAACGCTACGAAACTACGTACTTCTTTCGTATTTTTCGGTACCGAAATTTTCTGAACCGCTATTATTCCCTCTTTTGTTGGACTTATGTCCTTCTCCGAAATCGTGTATCCTATAAACTCTATCTCCGTTTGCAGAAACTTATATTTATCTATCCTTAACTGAAGCCGATTTGCTACGAATATTCTAAATACTTCTTTCAATATCGCAAAATGTTCTTCCAGTGTTTCTGATGCAATAAGGATGTCATCCATATATATATGTACTACAATTTTCTCGGCATGAATAAGTACTCTTAGTACCCCAAGGAGCGCCAATGCGCGTATAATGCGCTTTGAATGTACATTAAACTTTGCATTAAATGCGGGTAGTAAATGCACATTTAAAGCGCATATTTGTCCCGCATTATATGCGCATTTAATGCATATTATGGCAGCGCATACCAAAAAGTGCACCTACGCTCATTGATCGAGAAGCCCAATCGGACAACTAGTGAACTCTGTACTATATTGGAATGCTCACTACAATGTTTAGAGGCCGGACACGAAGAAAAAAGGGATAGGTTGCTCAGTGTCCACTGTGTCCAGACAGAGAAAGAAATGGACGTTGAGTGCAACCTACACTGAGAAAAAAAGCTTTTGCTTCAATTAAAGTGCTATCACGGGGTGCCACAAAAACATAAGTAGTTTATTCAATTGTATTATTATTAGACCCAATATCTGGATTATTAAACCAATAATTTAATTATTCTAAGCATTACTGTAAGCATATTCCAGTACAGCTATCACAGAAGAAAAGAACATTCTTATTTAGAGAATATCTTAATTTTTGACATGTAAATCTTGAAATGAGATTATATAGCGTATTTAAATCGCGAAAATCTATGCACAGCCTTATTTCTCCGTTTTTTTTTCGCGTTAATATAATCGGTGAGCGTATTCGGATTCACTAAGACGTATAATATTATTTTCTTTTCGAGCAGAATGTCTAATAACTTACGAAGACTAATCTTTTCCGTATGTGAAAGTCGTCGAGGCTTAAACTGAAAGGGTTTATCTTGTTTGAGTTTTAGTTTAAGTTCGGCTTTTATCTCGGGTACTTCCGGTCGCACCGGGTCTAAATAATGTTCGGCGTACAACTTCTTCATTTTTTCCTGCGTCTCTACAGTTACGTCCGGGTTGTTCTCTAACTGATCTTCTAATCTTTCCTCAGAATTACCTATATCGATACTTAATATTTCGCGAATGACTTTATCTTCATCTATCTCAGTCGGCGACGGAACCTTCTCGTAAAATTGACGCAATATATCTCTCCCAATTACGGCTGCGGACTTCATCGAGATCTCGGGTACTATCAAAAATGAACAAATTCTCGATTCGTTATTATTTAATGATAACCTAACCGCTACTCGACTTAGCTTGTAACACGCTCTCATTTAATCCCTTATACTTATTATCCTCTGGTAAACATCTTTTACAAAACTCACGGGGCTACCGGTGTCAAGTGATGTCTCTATCTTACAGTCTACTTTGCACTGTCCCGCTTCGTCGCACATCTGGTACGGTAGGTTTCTACGGAATTCTTTGTCTTCCATGAACACACTGTTGACATCCGTCTTCTTACTTCCCGTATTCTGTAACGTGTCACCCTTGGACGTATCTCTTCGCATCAGTTCCAGCTCCCTCCGCATTAATTCGTTCTCGCGCCTAGAAAGATCGAGCTCTTTTTGGTACATATTTGACTTCTCACGTACGAACCTCGGCCGTCTCTGCTCCTCGGTCACATTTTCTTCCGCGGCCGCAGCACCTTCTTCCTCCTCTCCTTCGACTTCTATGTCGCCGATATTTGTATCATCGTCCCCTCTCCATGAGGAATCTGCTCGATTTAATCTTAAAATGAACTCGGCTTTATTTCCGCTGGTGGCCAAGTTTATGCTTCGCAGTTTATCTTTTAACTCCGTTACCGTAAAATCGCCGTCCATCGTGGTTACTCGCGTTTTTGTTCTTTTACGGGACTTTGCTACTATACCTTCAGATAACCGGCCGTAGCTTCTTCGTTGGCGCGCGTAACCTTTTGGCATGCCCAACCTCTACGCTTACCAACGACCATGCTTACCGACGTCCCTTTTCCGTATCTCTTCGGGTACTAATCGTATAGCTTCTTTACTGTCCCACGTGACTTCCGCGCGCGATCTCTATGCGACGATAGTGCCGCTCACGTTCTTCTTCAGCAACTATCGGCCGTCCTCAACAACCGCCATTAATGCCCGTCCACGTTATTGCTACTTCTTCAGCGCCGTCGATGCTTCCGTACTTCCCGAAACACTTATGTTCCCGAGCCGTACACAGCCTCACTTACTAGGTGCTTCTGTCGTTTACTCCGCACTTCACCAGGGAACGGTCCCTCCATTGCAGCCGTCTCTGCACAACGTTTCTCGCGAACCTTCCTTTGTGTCCCGGCAATTCTCTTAACTAGCCTGTCTCTTTACACAGCCCACACTATCCTCCACCGTCGATACTGAAGGTGTTTCGATCCCACTTCTGAATTGTAATAGGCTGATGGGGTTAGGATCTCGAGCAACATGCACGGCAGTAATTTAGAAACGCTCTTTATTCGGTTTCGATACACGTCTGTTCGCGCTCGCTGCCGTAACCATGACTGCCAACAGTGCCAACCATCTATTGGGCCCTGTATCCTCAAGTTAGTATCACGCCTTAGGCTGATGGCAGAGAAGGAGACGTGAGCGCTTGTCGTAGACGTAGACGTGAACTAAAGCAGAGAAAAACGTAGTCGTAAGGCTATGGTAGGCAATAGGCCTTACGACTACGTTTTTCTCTGCCTTACCCTACGTCCACGACTACGACACTTACGTCTCGTTCTCTGCCATCAGCCTTACCCTACGTCCACGACTACGACACTTACGTCTCGTTCTCTGCCATCAGCCTTAAGCTACTATTACAATATATATATATATATATATATATATATATATATATATATATATCGATCTTTTTTTTTAGTAGAGAAACATATTCATCTTATCAGATTCAGAACATATTTAGATTCAGATAGTTCAACGTCGTGTCTCTTGCGATTCATTTTGTATATTCTGCATATTTGTAGAAATATAATAAAAATATTATTCATTGTACTTTGACAACAAAAATAAAATGTAGTAAGATCAGCATATCACATATTGGAAATCATGATATTAAATGTTCAATATGCTTAGAAATATATATCTATTTATTAACATCATCTTTCAAATATCTGGTATTATCGTAAATAATATAATTAATTTTTATTTTTATACTTTCCGCTGATAATTATTGTATGCATTATACAAATATTACAAATTGCTAAATATAAAATTTGAAAATTGGATATAGGGGAAGAGAGGAGGAAGAGGCACCGGCTGATCTCTATGATTACTTGGATCATTAAACTAATATTGCATCTTGTTTCTGTAAGATTATATAAAGCAATCTATCATATAAAGCAATTATATCAAATATTTTGATAGCTATGGTTTTATAACTAAGAAAAATAAAAACAGAAATTTATATCAGAGAGAAGGAGCTCGGAAATGAAAAAAATTGCAATATTATCGAATATTTGGAATAAAGTTGTTCATAAAGAGATACTGGATCTTTTGCTAAATTTATTAAACATTTAATGCATTCAAATTGCATTAAATGTTTAATAAATAATTTTATCCCCCCCGCCCCAATTTAAAAAATATATACTAGTGGAGAAGATTTTCATCAAATCAAAAGATATTGTAAAAAGATGTTTCTTATAATTTAAACATATGTAAAAATATTTACATGTTGTAAATCTCTACATAACATGACGTAATGAAAATAAATACCCTTCTCTTTCAACAAATACTAATAATTTACTCTTTTCTCTCTATAGCGCCAATAAATCTTAAAATATCAAAGAAGGAATCTTTAATATCCGAAATAATTTATAACATTTTGTGTGAATCACTCTATATACTGAATGTTACTAATAGTAAGATTTGGACAAAGGAAGATTGCAATTTTTGCGAACTTATTCTAATATTTGTATTTTGTGAACGTCAAACATGTTCAAAATCGAGTTTGAAAGTTTAATTTTCGAAAAATCCTAAGAGTCAGAATAAGGTCACACATGCATAAAAGGCATCAATTAGACGCTTTTTCTGCCACTCTTGGCGATGTAAACATGGGAGGAAAAAGAGTGAGAGGGAATGTTTGCCTTGCCTTTCCTTCTCTTCTATGACTGTAATAGAGGTCATCGAAATTCAAATCCGGTCCTTAGTCAATGTTTTTGCATTCTGACAGAAACGTATTATTTCTTAATCTCCTTGTAACCAAATATTTGACTATCTGAGTAGTTCTTTCGAGAATATTGTTCTATTCCTTGTGTTTCATCGATTGTCATCAATCGACAAGTATTATTTTTAGTGCAAGTATTACAGAGCGTATTAAGTAAGTCTGTATAATATTATTAGAATGGCTAGTGAAATTCATCTTATACGGCCAGCATATTAGCGAAATCAAACATCCGGCAGCTCATCTCTCTCAGTTCTTTCAAGATGTTGTTCCGCTGCTAGAAATTAAGGAGGTTGTCGCGTGTGCTATATATTTTGTTTTCTTGATTAAACAGTGTAAAGTTAGTCTCAGAAATGATTCTTAAACATGTTATCATTGGGACAGAAAAAGCGTAAAAATCGCAACTTTGTTTCATTTTTGTACTTGATATTGTTTAAATAAATCATTAAAAAATTGAAAAATATATATATAATTTAAAAAATTAAAAAACCGTAATTGCAATTCTCGATGTCATAGAATTGAATCAAAAAATTTCATTCATTTTTACTGTACAGGAGCAGAAATACATAATATGATGTTTACATGGAGAGTATATCTATATATACACAATTTTTGTAACTTTTAAAGCGAATATCTCAGAAACGGGTCAGACAATCCATCGTAAATTTAACACAGGTTTTTGGGATATACAAGTGCACAATCGCTGTAAATTTCAGCTTTATCGCCCTATTTTGATATAAGCAATATACATTCTTAGTGAAAATGATCCTGAAACACTGGCTATGAGCTCAGATAAAACGGGCTTAGGTAAATAAAAAATATAATTTTGGAATTTTTCGAAAATTCGACTTTTAAGGTTTTAAACTCGATTTTGAACATGTTTGAGGTTCACAAAATACAAATGTTATATAATATATATCGTTGAACTTGTTTTTATTTATATGTTATTTATTAGAATAGGTTTGATCTCGTTTCGCAAAAATTGAAAAATCGAACATCCTCCTTTGCGGATGTACTACGATGAATCTGACGTTATCCTGTTTTTGTCAAAGCATCTTAACAACACTATGTATATATTTACATAAAACAAATATTCGTTAATCCATTGCACAAATAAATTTCTTTTATATTAATGCATGCGTTAGTAAAAAGTAAAAGTAAATATTACGAGAATAGATTTCCATGTATGAAAGTATCTTATGAAATCGCAAATAATGTTTATCATTTGCATTGATATACACAGGATTTCAATAATATTAAATAACGTGTGTATAGCAATAAAAATAATAAAGTATAAGATACATTTAATCATAACTTATAATGACTGTATACACAAGTAAAAAGTTATAAAATTTAAAAAAGAACGATTATGCTTTTAATATATCTTAAGATAAGAAAGATAATATGTACTTCTATATGATAAACATATAGTTTTGTTTAAAAATTTATAAAATAAATATATATTGGTATACATTAAACAGATGTGTATTAAATATCAGACATTACGAAATCATAAACTTTATATCCCTTAATTGGAATTGAAGAGGTATTAACAAACGTTTTGGTTCTACAAACTGTTGCTTAGATTTTAATCGATATCTTGTGTTTCTCCTAATAGCAAAATATTTTTATCCTCTTACAAACAAAACAAAATACTACACTAAATTAAACTTGGAAGTATACACAAAACTGCTAATTTACTTCAAACAGTATTATACAATTGAATGTTATACTTATTACGAAAAAATATAATTCCAAAATTTATTACTTTAAGCACGCAAATTTCAATATTAATTAAAGAATATATTTTCTCTTATGTTATTTTTTCTACATTTTAGAATGTATTAATTAATAAGAATAAAAGATAAATACTAACAGAGATAAATACTAACCATTTTATTTCCTTTTATATATAAATAGATACACGAGTTGATATTACTAGTGTTGCGTAAAATCTAAAATCTTTCTAGGATTCGGCAATTTTAAGAAAATATAAGAAACCGATATACAAACAGCTACGTAATCTGTTAGAAATTAATAACTCGATATATAACTAAACAAGATACCTTACTCTTCTTAATGGTATAATAGTAAAAAATATTGCTAATAAATAACTTTTTCAAAGTGAAAATTCTTAGATCTCGCTTTAAAAATTTTTTATTGGATATATAATATATATCTTTTCTCAACAGTCGCACATAGTAGAAATCATAAATACAAACGTACAAGTCACCTTCAGATTAAAAATCTGTTTTTGCTACGACTGCAATTTATGATGGTAACAATTAGTTATGATAATGGTATATATAGTAAACTATATGATTTCTTTTATACACGTTTTATACTCCTTTTAATATTCGTTTTAATATCCGCAATATTTCTATGTTTATCGATTTTTGTCTAAAACAGACTATTAACCCTTCGAGGCCACACTGGGTGGCGGCCACTCAGACAGAAATTCAGGCCCGATATTTTTAATATAGGCTTTATAATCAGTGTCCCTCCACCTAGGATCCCTAGTTTGAGTCCCTCTCTCGAAGATCCGTACAGTAGAAAGGCTTTAAGCCATGTCAGTTATGTTTGGTAAACATTTTAAAATTATTTATGGGTGGTGACTACCCAGGTGTAGCCTCGGTGTATATTTCTTATCGCGACCAAAAATTACGACATTTTTGTTCATCGAGCACATTTCGGGTTCCGCACCATACATATTTTTGAACAACACCCTTAAGATGTTTCATGAATTTTTACGTGCACATTTAATTAGAATTATAAGACTGAATTCGTCTGGGTATCGACCCCCCAGTGTGGCCGGGGCGTATTAAAAAAAGAGGTGTGGTCTCGGAGGGTTAACATTCGTTTATTACCTTATGTAATTTTTTTCTATTTCACAGAAACATAAACAATTTCTCTTGTAATTGTATAATTTTCTGAATAATAAGAAATTTTAAATAGAATAATATCATCGTGTTATAAAAATATAAATTTTGTAAAAATATTCGGACACTTCTTGTATATTATTACTACTTTAGAATCTACTAATTCTAGAAAATCTTCTAATCAAATAGTTTTCTATGTAAACGTATGTATCATTTCATATTTCTGTTAGGTAAAAAATGTAGAAGATTAAATTTAACAGAAGAAAATAAAAGACGTTATTTTTCAAGATGCCGTGTAAGAGATAGAATAGTTTTTATATGAACGCCATAATTCATAATTTATTATAAAGAAAATTTTTTTATCTAAAATCCCGAAATTATTAAGTATGGAAGAGATATAATAGTAAATATATGTATAGGTATATTATAAAAAGATACGAATATATATAACGAAAGTGTTGATTTTAAGATCCTAAAAAGATGTATCTAAGCCTAAGCATTCGCATCCGAGGAATAAAAATTCATAAGAAAAATACAGAACAATACACGATAGAGAACCTCATAATTATCCCTATAATTATCAGAACTGTTCCATAACGTAAAGAAGGAATGAATAAACAATTCATTAAATGTACAAAAAATACTGATATAATAAATGTATTACTTAAAAACAAAAACATATGCGAACAAAGCAAATAGGAAGGATTAAATTTGTGAGAAAATATACATTTCAAAAGATGAAAAAAAAAAGAAATTGTGGAACGATGTTCGCAGATAAAGATAAGTTCAACGTTTTCAGTTTGGTTTAAGTATAATGTAGAAAGTAAACAAACACTAATACAAATTTGAGATAATATATTACGATATATTAAAACAAAAAATTAGAATTTGATTTAAAAAATATAATATTTTGCTATAGAATAATTGCCGCGAATGCGAGTCAGGCAGTACGTGGTGCGCAAATAAAACTTAATATTGCTATTTTCAAATCTATATATATATAATAGAATGTATGTATGTATGTATGTATGTATGTATGTATGTTCTTT
Source organism: Temnothorax nylanderi (assembly GCF_030848795.1). Taxonomy (NCBI): domain Eukaryota; kingdom Metazoa; phylum Arthropoda; class Insecta; order Hymenoptera; family Formicidae; genus Temnothorax; species Temnothorax nylanderi. The sequence goes on along the minus strand of NW_027249556.1, from coordinate 101,912 downwards.
ATACACTCTTAAACTATTCGACCGAATTTTTACCAAAAGTATATAAAATAGTGGTAGAATTTTTCGGGGAGTGCTATAGAGTGTATAGTTTTTCGTTACCGATCTTTTTGGGAACCGGTATCCGAAATTGTTCCAATTTTTCGGGAAATAATTGACCGAATCTTAAAGAATTGTATATAAAACAGGGGTAGAATTTCCTGGGAAGTGCCATAAAGTGTATAATTTTTCGTTACCGATCTTTTTGGAAACCGGTATTAGAAATTTTTCGAATTTTTCAGGAAATAATTAATCGAATCTTAAAGAATTATATTTAAAACAGGGGTAGAATTTCCCGGGGAGTGTTATAAACTTTATAGTTTTTCGTTACCGATCTTTTTGGGAACCGGTATCCGAAATTTTTCCAATTTTTCGGGAAATAATTGACCGAATTTTAAAGAATTGTATATAAAACAGAGGTAGAATTTCCCGGGGAGTGCCATAAAGTGTATAATTTTTCGTTACCGATCTTTTTGGAAATCGGTTACGAAATTTTTCCAATTTTTTAGGAAATAATTGAGTGAATCTCAAAGAATTGTAGACGACGGAATTGAACTTTAGTCGATAAAAAAGAGATATTTTTTAATTTATAGCATTTTTGTGGATTGGTGTGTATGTATGTTTGTTTAACTACTTATTCGTTAGTGGACCAAATTTTAAAGTGGTATATATGAAATAGGGGTAGAATTTTCCGGGGAGTGCCATCATGTGTATAGTTTTTCGTTACCGATTTTCTGGAAACCGATTTTTCTAAATTTTTCGGGAAATAATTGACCGAATCTTAAAGAATTATATATAAAACAGGGGTAGAATTTTCCGGAGAATGCTTTTACATTAATTTACCGATTTAGTTAAAACCGGTTCAAAAATTTTATTAATTTTTTGAGGATGGGTTTAATTGTCACGATGTGTATTATTTTTCGATAATAATTTTTTTTTAACCGGTTCAAAAATTTAATTAATTTTTCGAGGATGGGTTTAATTGCCACGATGTGTATTATTTTTCGATAACAATTTATTTTTTTATGTAGGATAAGTTGCTGGTTTCATATATTATATGTCAACAGTCACTTCAATTCGTGGCTGTCGTGAGCGATTATATGTCAATTTGAAAATCAGTCAACAGGAGTAGAACGTTATAAATATATACAAGAACGAAATGGACAAAATGGATGAAATGGAAGAAGTTAGAAATAGTAATTAAAAACATTACTTAATTATTATAGATTTATAAATAAATTTTTTGATTTAACTTATGGTTACCCAGATAGCCAAATGCAGAGAGTTTGCTGCCATGTTGCCCACAAGCAGCTTGTCGTTAATGCAACTAATTTTGACAAACTCGGGACAAGGTGAGACAGCATTATGCTTGTCGGGTTGAACTCATATGAATAATATTTCTATTAACAGCAAATTGATTGCAACGTGACAGCATCAATTTGTGAAGGATTTGTGACAATTTCATATTGTCAACACTTCGTTAGCAACGATATACAATTAAAAAACTTCATAGCTTGACGACATATACACAATAACGGATGGAAATCATTATATATGTGTTGTTGCCGTCACGTTTGCATCATGATGCTCAAGATGGAACGATGAATCATTCATTGCTGTCATGTTGCTGACATGTTGCTGACAACATAACGTACCAATATTGCGAACCGTTTGCTCTTGAAATTGCGTCAACTGATTGCATATATAAGCAGTCATGTAGCTGTATTTGTAACGTGTTCTACTTCGATGTCAGCAAATTTATAGCAAATATGTGAAAACACATGCAATGCATTAGTTTGCTCAATATGCTATATCACGCTTGGCTATCTGGGTAGTATTATAATTACAAAATTTCAGTGCTAGAAGATGGACTCGATGAATTATTAATAAATGCAGTATTAGAATTTGAAAGAATGCAAGAGGAAAATGAAGGGCGTAACTGTGATGTCGTGGAGGTTCATAAAAATAGTAAAAAGGATGATAAAGAAGAAAATTGTAATGTAGTTGTAGAGGCTAATAACAAATTAAAGTAGAAAGGATGAAAATCATGACGAGAATAATAAGAAGAATAAGATGAATAAATTGTAAAAAAGACAAAATGTAAAGAAAATTGTAAAGTTAAATGTCTATTATTAATAATTTTTATTTTATAATAATTTACAATTATTTAATATAATTATATTGAATAAAAAATGTATTGTGCAATCAGAGAGAATAAATAAATGATTTTTGTTTTCAGATACCGCAGGAGGAGAGGAAAAAGAAAGATGGAACGAAAGATGGAATGCAAAGGAACGATAATAATCGACAAGGAGGCGATAGAGATGGTAGCGGAAGGGCGAGTAGTGAAAATGATGAAGGACTTTAAGGAGGAGATAAAAGAACTGAAAGAGAAAGTAGAGAGGTTGAAAAGGAAGGTATACAGATTGGAGCAAAGCTCAGGTAAAAGGAAGAGGGACGAGAGTGAGGAGGAAAAGGATAAGGTATGTAAGAGAAAATGGTGGTACGAAGATGATGAAGAGAACGATGATGAAAAAAGAAGGAAGAATGTAATAATTAGGGTCGAGAAGAAGAGATGGGAGGAAGTGATTCGAATTGGAATAAGGTGAATCAACTTTTCACAGAAGGACTTAAAGTGAGGGCGGAGGTAAAGGAGGTGAACCAGATAGGGCTGCAGAGAGAAGAATGGATAACAATTCTGGTAAAGATGGGAAGTGAGAAAGATAGGCGGAAAGTAATGAAAGTAAGGAGGAAAGAGGGAAGCAGAATGAAGGTGAAGATAGATGAAGATAAGTCGGTGGAGGAAAGGACCAAAGAAGGAAAGGAGAGGGAAAAGAGAAAGGAAAAGAAAGAGGAGAAAAGTGGGAGGACAAGGAGGTCGGCGGAGGACGAGATCGCGGAGAGGATGGAGGAAAAACTGCTGATGGGCACGGACGAGGACGAAGCGGACCAGGAGGAGGGGTCGGAGGGAAGGCACTAGAAGGGGTAGGGAGGGTAATAGTAGTATTGTAAGGTCGCCCAAAGGCCAAGTTTGGAATAAGTTGGGTTAAGGGTATACATATATGTAAAGAGTTGGGTACGTCCCTGTAAAACGCCATGTAAAATGTGTTATATGATATGTGTTTAATGATTGAATGTATAAGTGTAAAGGTTTTTGGGAACGTTTTCCTGAAAAAAAAACGCCTTCCAACCCCGGAAGGGGAGAGAATAAAGAATTGATTGATTGATTGAAAATGTATTGTGCAATTTTAAATATTATAATTTTATTAATAATAAATAAATATAATAAAATTTGAATAAAAATGAATATAAAGGATTCTTTGCAATTGCCTGATAAAGGAATTTTTTTCGATTAAAGATATTGAAATACAAATGAAGTCGTTTGAAGAAAAACGACTCCCGGGCGAAGCCCGGGTAACCAGCTAGTATTTAATAAAAATTATTCTAAGTTTTTATCTCATCATTTGAAACATCTTATTAAATAGAAAGATTTTCTAATAAAATATTGAAAAATTTTATCTTATCGTTTAAAACATCTTATTAAATAGAAAGCTTTTCTAATAAAATATTGAAAAATTAAACAATTTCATAAAGGAAGGGCTAGCGAACTCGTTCTTCATGCTTATAAATATATATTACAAATCAATTACAAAAACGGTAATTCTGCCCAGAACATAAATCTGACTTAATAAAAAAAAGCGGATCTCCATCGGTTATATCTGAACATCGCCTAAAAACAGACCATAGATTGAATTGGGAGGGAGTTAAAATTTTGGATAATGAACCTACATATTTTATAAACGACTCATTTCTGAGATGGTGCATATCAAAAAACAGAACATTGGTCTTAACAAACAGAGCGACACAGATCTCTTGTCAGAAGCATATCTCCCAATACTTAATATTTACTCCCTCCTTCCTAATCCCCACTCTTGCTCCTAACCCCTCCTATACTCTATCCCTACCACATGTTTCTCAATACAATCTCCGAATTTCACATTTATCTTTAAACAATCCACACTAACACACGCATTTCTTCGCCGATATACATCTCTATAAAAATCAAGGTATTGTCTGATATTACAAAGAATTTAACCCTTAAATGCCACACCTCTCAAGAATCTCGTAAATGACACATGGGGTCTAAAAGACCCCAGCAGGAAAAATGTCTCCTTACTTATTGATTTTTTTATATTTAGTTATGAAAATTATTTTCAATGTTGTTCAAGGCTTAGAAAAGAGAATAAAATGCTTATATTGTTAAAATTTCAATTTCAACATAGTATAAAAAATTAAGATCGCCAACAGTTAAAATGTTGGCTCCAAAATCAAAAAAATAATAAATAATAAATAAATAAATATGAGCTCCATATTTGGCGGGAACATTTGAAAATATATCATTCTAAAGGGTCTGGGGTCCGCTGGACCCCGGGTGGCATTTAAGGGTTAATATTAATTTTATTATTACTAACGACTTATTTATTTTATTATGTTACATAAGGACATCCTGAGCAGAATTATGACTTTCCACTCCTTGACCGATTTATGGACACTTTTTAGAGATAAATGTAATCGAATTACATCACAATGCGAACAAAGGATAGTAAGCGAGGTTTACCGACCGTTGCGAGATATTATTAGGACCGATTCTGGTACATCATATGAATAAAGGAACGTAAGCGAGTTAATAGTTATGTTGCAAGACACTGTAAATTAAGATATATCGATGCTAGACTTTCTATAAATTCGGTTAATTATTTAAACTCTGTATTAAATAACCAAGGTTATTTCGTAAATTTTGTTTTTCACACTGATGAAGACCACATTTAGGGCCGAAACGTTTTTATTGTAATTGATTTGTAATATATATTTATAAGCATGAAGAACGAGCTTTGTTCGCTAGCCTTTCCTTTATGAAATTGTTTATATTATGCGAACTTGACTAATTGTTTAAAAAATTAAGTTCGCTTTTAAAAGATGTACATAAAATGTTAATTTTTATGAAGTGCCCGATATTTTTCTCACATAATATCTAATTATACAATATTATGTTTAAAACTTACTATATAATAAAATATTACATTTGCAAAAAGATTTTTTATATTTTTGTAAAGTAAAATAAATATAATACAAAATGAATAATTATTAAAATACAAAGTAATAAATAGATACTACATGTGATTTTAAATATTAAAAAAAATAATAGTAAATTGGTTCTAATCATTCAATGTATAAAAACATTAAAGAAAAGTAAATACTGCATTATTTTATATTTTGTCTTAAAATATCGTCAAAAAATGTTGGAATAAGAAGTAGAATGTCTCTTAAATTATAGTTTAGTGATCTTATTTTAACATTTTTATATGTAGAATGACTAGAACTTATGTAAAATATGAATTTATGTAAAAAAGGGAAATCTTAAAAAATATAAAAAAAAATTTTTCTTAACCTTAACATGTGCTCTCCATTTATTTTAAAATAATTTACGATATGCATAAAAAAATAAGAGAAATATTTATAATCCAGATAAAAGGAAAAATTTTGTAGTGTTTAGCGACAAAAGCTGTTACCTCAATCTTGTAAATAACAATTAATAAACTACATTAAATACATCCAAAATTGATAAAAGTGAACACATCAATTTCGAAATAAAAAAACCAATTCTACAATTTTAAAATTTTCCTTTTTCAGTTCTTTTATATGTATATAATACATTGGAATCATTTTAAGATGTTATTTAAGATGCACAGTGTACATTAAAGGAGGATGTTAAAAAAGTCCGATTTTTGGCCCCCCTGCGGAACTTTAGTTGATCGTAAAAAATTATTGTTTGGGACCCACATGAACAAGAAAAAACAGTCTTACATCCCAGAAATGCGGGGAACATTGATTTTACATCGAATTTTCTTGTGAAAACCAAATATTCGAATTTTCATGAATTGGATGCATTGCGAAGGTTTTTTTAATTATAATTGGTATCAAAAGGTTTTTGAAATCTCTGATCACGAATCTATTATCTAAATGGGAAAATGTAGAAATGGCGGATCAAAAATGGCGTTCTTGACATGTAGTTTTGTAGAATTACATTATTCAAATATTTTATCAGAATGAGTCTGAGCGGGCTTTTTCAGACATATGCTGATTACGAATCCATTAATTAAATGAAAGAATCTAACATGGCGGATTCAAGATGGTCGATCCAAAATGTTTGTATTGCCGAAATAAAATCAGGTAATTCACTTATTTTTCTTCTATAAAATAAGTGAATTTCCTGATTTTATTCCGGCAATACAAACATTTTGGATCGACCATCTTGAATCCGCCATGTTAGATTTTTATAGAAATGGCGAATCAAAAATGGTGTTTTTGACATGTAGTTTTGTACGTAAGATTACATCATTCAAATATTTTATCAAGATGAGTCTAAGCGGGCTTTTTCAGACATGCTGATTACAAATCCATTAATTAAATGAAAAAATCTAACATGGTGGATTTAAGATGGCCGATCCAAATGTATTGCTGGAATAAAATCAGGTAATTCACTTATTTTATATAGAGTTCCTATAATAAGAGTTAGGACACCGTATTAGCATTGTCTCACTCCCACTAACTTCTTGGCTGAAGCATATGGCGACCATGATAGCTTTGTCTCACTCCCACTAACTTGGCTGAAACACATGGTGGGACCAATAAAAAATCGTCACCACATTGGCTTAACTCTTATTATAGGAACTCTAATTTTATAGAAGAAAAATAATTGATCAATGAATTACCTGATTTTATTCCAGCAATACAAACATTTTGGATCGGCCATCTTGAATCCGCCATGTTAGATTTTTTTCATTTAATTAATGGATTCGTAATCAGCATGTCTGAAAAAGCCCGCTCAGACTCATTTTGATAAAATATTTGAATGATGTAATCCTACAAAACTATAATACATGTCAAGAACGCCATTTTTTATTCGCCATTTCTACATTTTCTCATTTAGATAATAGATTCGTGATCAGAGATTTCAAAAACCTTTTAATACCAATTATAATTAAAAAACCTTCGCAATGCATCCGATTCATGAAAAATTTTAGCATAGTATCCGAATATTTGGTTTTCACAAGAAAATTCGATGTAAAATCAATGTTCCCCGCATTTCTGGGATGTAAGACTGTTTTTTCTTGTTCATGTGGGTCCCAAACAACAATTTTTTACGGTCAACTAAAGTTCCGCAGAGGGGTCAAAAATCAGACTTTTTTAACATCCTCCTTTGTAATTATTGTATATTATACATATAATACGTATTCCAATTGAATTCTAAACTGTGTTTTAAATCATTTATGTGCAATAATTTAAATTAATAGGTAAAGTATGATTTGTAAAGTTATTTCTAATTCATTTATACATAACAGAAACATTTATTTCAAATCTTTGGTTGCTTCTTAAGATTGCAAAAAAATCACAAAATTCAAAAATTTGCCGCATTAACTATACGTGTTTGTAAAATAATAAAGCATTTTGAGCTTAGGACTGAATGTAAGAAAAAATAAAAAAAATTTTTAAGAAAATTTTTTAAAAGTGTCTGTAGTATGTTAACTATTACTATGATCAATTACAATATTCTTTTAACTAACGTAGAATTATTTCAAGATTCCGTTTTAGGTATTTTTTAATCTCGTTTCATATAAACGTAATAAATTATAGACAAACATTGTACAAAGTAAAAGATGAAATATTATTATCAATCAAAATAAACTTGTACCTTCTTCACACAAAAAGTATGTTAAATTTTTAAAATTCTGTGATTTATGCAATATAGTAATTATGTAATCAGTCAATAAAACAACTTATTGTCCATTCTTTTTAACTCAAAGTACATTAAATTGAAGAAAAACTCCACTGAACCTTTATTTCCTGATTGCAGAATTTAATTTTCTTAATTTTTACTTGTATAAAATATTAAAAAATTAAATTTTATTGTAAAATAATGTTCAAGTGTTACATTTCGGAAACAGATAAAAATATAAAATATTTACAATCAATTTTAAATGTTAGTCCTTTTTTAATTATTGTTATTTTGAGAAATGTAGTATTTAATTTCAAAAATTTTTTAAACTGAATTACAGATAATAATGAAGAAAATGATGAAGAATAGACAATTTAAGCAAAACGTGAAAAACATTAGGTAAATGAATAATAACACGTTCAAATGAGATAATAACACTAATAGTAAGATAAATTTACAGTAAGATAAATAATGTACAAAAATAGTGAAATACAGATAAAAAATTAAATAATAAGCTATAAAAATAAACATGTCAACTTAAAACTCGAAATATTAATTAAAAATCGCATTGGATAAATATAACAAATAAAATATTTAGATTAAGCAATCGCAGATATACAAAATATTCCACAAAAGTATGAATTATAAACAATCGTATTAGATTACCAAGAAGAAACTTGTTTTGCAAATGTGTAAAGAAGTGAATTCTATTTTTGATATTCAATTTTTATTAATATATTCAAATTAGAGCTCGGAATATCCGGGTACCCGGGTATCCGCCCGTTCGCCCGTTACCCGTTGTCAGGGATACTCCCTGCCCGTTGTATACGGATCTAGACCGGTTCCGGGGGTACCCGGATAATTCGGGTACTCGCTACCCGTGTCAATACGGGTACCCGTTTATACCCGCGCGAATACGGGTACCCGTATCGACACGGGTATAACAGCGTATGCTACACATATCTGTATATTATATTAGGCTAAACTCGGGCACAGTATAAGTAGATATGTTAGGTCCACTCCGTGTCGGCACCTTTGATCTGGGCTGCGTTCGGGGAGCGCGCTACTAGCGCTATTGCATCATTCTATCTTTATCGCTCATCAAGTGTAGAACAAGGATAGAATAAGCAAATAGCGCTAATAGCGAGCTCCCCGAACGCAGCCCTGAAGTGAAATAGTCCGCCATGATGTTGAGTGTGAAATCGTATGTCTGTCCTTCTCCATCGCTCGCGGAGAAGTACAGACATACGATCTTTCTCCTTCTCAATTTTATTATATTATAGGCCGATTTTACAGTCTCTGATTAACTTGAACCTCCGATTAAACTCACTCTTCGTCTCTTTCTAGGGGGACAGTTAGAAAGAGATGCAGAGTGAGTTTAATCGGAGGATCACATTAATCGGAGACTGTGAAATCGGCTCTATATATTAACCGCCATATTGTTGAGTATGAAAACCATTTCACGGGTTTTGACCTAAGTGAACATATTGGTATCTTCTTTGGTATCTATTATACTGTGACTCGGGTAAGATGACCATAGAGGAAAGATGGCCAACCTATGTTCTTTCAATCTAGCTCGCCATGAAACATCGAATGAACATGGGTTGGCCATCTTACCCAAGTTTACCCTACATGGAGAAGCGCATATGCAGAGTAATAAAACATAAATTCTCACACGCTTCAAAATTAAATGTATAAAATATATGAAAGAATGCTTTTATTAACCCTCCATTTTTTTGGTACCTTCTTAGTGCATACGTGGGTCTGTCGATCATGTCCAACGCTGATTTCCCTACCTTAAAGTATTTAAAAAAATCTGAAAAAATTCACAAAACATCTGTCTATATATATTGTAGTTGACGATTTTATAGTCTTTTGATAAACATCGTTTATTTAATATTTTATTTTTAATGAACTTTGAATAATATTAGCAAAATTATTACTTACAAAAAAGATAACGTCTAGTGCAAAAGTGGGTCTGAAACATCCGTGCGAGATTTGATTTGCTCGGTATTCGGCGATATAATAATCTTTCGTATAACAGCTCTGGGTCCCTCTTGAGTTCCTTTTCCCACCTACTTTTTTAGAAGTGGAGCCAGACAGACAGGCTTGCCAATTTTACAGTTACGAGATATTATTTTGGCTCGGCGTCCAAAAGATCATTATATCGCCGAATACCGAGCAAGTCAAATCTCGCACGGACGTCTCAGACCCACGTATGCACTAGATATAATCTTTTTTTGTAAGTAATAATTTTGCTAATATTATTCAAAGTTTATTAAAAATAAAATATTAAATAAACGATGTTTATCAAAAGACTATAAAATCGTCAATTACAATGTAGACAGATGTTTTGTGAATTTTTTCAGATTTTTTAAAATACTTTAAGGTAGGGAAAACAGCGTTGGACATGACAGACCCACGTATGCACTAAGAAGATACCGAAAAAACGGAGGATTAATAAAAGCATTCTTTCATATATCTTATACATTTTTGAAGCGTGTAAGAATTTATGTTTTATTACTCATCTGCATATACGCGTCTCCGTGTAATATACAGATATCTGTAGCATACGCTGTTATACCCGCGTCGATACGGGTACCCGGCGTATTCCCCGTATTGACACGGGTAGCGGGTACCCGCATCGTATAGGTACTCGAATTATCCGGGTACCCGCGGAACTGGTCCATATACAACGGGTAACGGGCGAACGGGCGGGTACCCGAGTACCCGCGTATCCGTTTCTTTTTCCGAGCTCTAATTCAAATAAGATGCTAAATGTGTGATAGATTTTATCACCCAAAATTATCTTTAAGGTAACAAAGAATTGATAGTTATGTTAGAGAAAACATGTTGGTGTAAAAACATTTTAATGAAAAATAAGTATGATAATTTGTATATTACGCATGTTTTGTGACACACATTCCACACACAAGGGCATCTATATTGCTTACATCTTTTATTCCATTGCTGCAACTAATTTTACTTTTTAAAATAAATTTTTAATTTTTAAAGTCTTTTAAATTTTTTTTTTGAAATTCTATACGCTTTATTTTATCTTTTATCAGATTGATGTATTTATACGTAGACCTTTAAGTAAAAACTCTAACTGCATTATTAACCAGAATTTCGAAAAATTAATATTTAAAGTATATCTAGAACATGTAAAAAATTAAAAACTTGTTACAGAGTAGATGTTAGGATACTCATTTCTGTAAAACTTAGAAAATAAAAATTTTCGTAACTTCTTTGACAAAATATTTTCAGTGGAGTTTTCTCTTTTAACAGACATGATAACATAGTAATAAATGATAACAAATCAACAAACTAAAGATAAATACATTATTTTAAAAGTCGGAAGATTAATTGAAGATTAATAAAAATTGAAAAATATGCTAATAACAAATATATGTATACGTATACTAAAAAGCTATTGAACCTTTAACTTGGCAATATGTTTAGATTCCTGTTATATTCCTGTTTTTCATTGCTTGTACAGAGCACAAGTACAACTATGAGAAATGTATAGATTGAAACGCATCTACATGCATTTTGTCATTTATCCATATAGCTGCTAATTCTCAGTCTTTAACAATTTAGCATTAAACATTGTAATATTTTTCTTTAAAGCAATAATGTTAAGAAATATTTGCTGCAAAATTGCAACAAATTTATTTACAAAAATTCTTTTAAAAAAAGCACTAATTAACTCTGCTATAAATAAAATTATCCTTAACATAAATTAACTAACCTATTTGTAGAATGTTGCTTTTTGTACACATCTAAAAGTACGTTAATCTTTTAATGTAATTAAAAAGATTTAAAAAATATTGCGAAAGTTAGCATAATGGCTCTGGAAAATTATACTCACGCAATGTATCGATGTAATATACAGTTGAAAAATAAATATAACATTTATATAATTCACAACTGTTTCGAGTATAATTTGCACGATCACATCATATAATTGCATATTTTTCGAACTTTCCAATAAAATTTTCGAAGTCAACGTCTCTTGGTAAATGATATATTGTTATAATGTTGTCACAGTAACTTTGGTAATAAGCATGCGATCGAAGGTTGTGTCGCGACTTAATTAAAAGGTATTTTAAGTAATTTTTAAATAATTGCATGAAATTATCTCAAATATATAAAACTTCTCCAGTTTTCAAAATACTACGTTTCTCATCCACACTCACGCTTTCACACACACACACACACACACACACACACACACACACACACACACACACACACACACACACACACACACACACACACGCACACGCACACGCACACGCACACGCGCACGCGCACGCACACACACGCACACACACACACACACACACACACACACACACACACACACGCACACTTTACCACTCACCCACATAGACATACACGCATACGCACACCTTTCCACTCATCCACACAGCATACACGCACACACATTTATGTATATATTTTACATTTTTCATTATAACACAGTAAGTCAAGCATAATATTACTGATGTGTGACAATAATGTCGTTAAAATTTATTATTCAAAATGAAACATTTAAATTGCTGACTATATTAATATTTAATCGCAATCTTTCCTTTTATTTTTTTCTTTATTAATTTATATAAGGATGTTTTCAAAGAAGTATAATTCTAAAACGAGAAAACAGTTTTCTAAATAAAATATTAATAGATTAAGTATTTTCATAATCAATGTCAAGTATAATGTGCGTTAGATTTTAGAGATGGCGAAATAGCGAAAGATGACTGTTGAAGAAGAAAAATAAAAGATAAATTGTACATTTGCCTTCCAACATACTATCAAGTTTGTCAATTTTTGTTCATATTGTTAATTTAAAGAAACTTAGATATAATCGATAAAGTAAACACGCGTTTATGTCAATATGCAGAAATATGAAGATAAATTAGAAAAGAGTGGCTTATTGATTCGGCAATTTAAAATAATCTGATAACAGTGAACAGTTCACGATACATCTTTACACCCTCCACACTGATAATCCCATCGAGACTCACTTTCAGTTACCTTATTTATTTCTCCATTAGGTATCATTAGATATCATGAAGCAAACATCATTCAAACTGAGAATAGAAAAATTTCTTTTGATGAGACTCACAGAAGCTAACACTCTCACAATGTGCACCACATATCACAAATAGTTGGTCTGAGTTCATTTGCTGAGTTGATTTTCACAGATCGAATATTCAAACTGTGTGTGTGTAAAATACTAGTTGATTTCATTCAAAATTGTCCAATGTACACGTGAAATAAAATAATGCACTTTGCTCTAATAAAATATACAAAATGTATAGAATATATCGAGATTTTATGTGTGCGTGTGTGTGTGTGTGTGTGTGTGTGTGTGTGTGTGTGTGTGTGTAAAACATCCTGTCTAAATTGGGTCTTTTCTCTTTGACCAATTTTTTTTTCTTTCTTAGAGATGACTCTGATGGATAAGTGCGTGCACTGGAAACTGTCTACCCCTTTGATACCTCTGACAACGACCCATACTCAAATCATGACATTCATATACATTGGCGACTGCGTTGTATGATGTGGAAAAATTGCTTGAACCAATCGAATATGGAGCAGAGATATCAAAGGGCTCTTCCAGCTATTCTGCAGGATGGTGACGCCCGCCGCACATTCCACAGGACATTCCGACCCAATGGACAGCTTTAAGAGGAGGATATATCCACAAGCAAGGGACGATGATTGACAACAAGGCCAAACCTAGCCATCTCCGTCCGCATCCTTCTTCTGTACTACAACTGATTTGACATTTTGTAATTTACTCGAATGTTGCACAATACTAATCAACTAAATCTTTAAGAGATTGCATATATCGTAAAAAAGTATTTAATAACGATAGATACTAACGTATATAGCTTAAAAAGTAGCATACATCCAAAGATATTCCTTTAAAAAAAAACTGATCTTACACTTTTTAGACAATCTTTGCAAGAAATTTAAAATGAAATAAATTCCTAAAAAATCCAAACTTTTGTAATACAAAACAATGCAAAACAAGTAGTTAGAAAATAATAATACAAATAATATAAATACAAATGTATATTAGTTAAATATATAAAATAAATAATACAATAATAAAGTTAAAAAGATACAAATCGTCTGACTATAGTTGTCTGAAATATTCTACTTACCTACAAGGATTTTGTGCAAAATCACCTTCGGCGTCACTCATGCAGTGATATAACATACATTGGGCACATGACAAACAAGAGACTGTTGCAATTCCACGCCTAATTGGATCGGGAGCATACTCGCAGGAACCTTTTGGATTATGTTGCTCCGAATACAGTTCTTGACAATGCTTGCAACGTAAACGTACATTACGTTTCATAGTATTCTTCGAAGGTTGCGATATTATTGTGTCTGGTTTCTTCAGAGAGCTTCCGCTATTAGAAGTATTATGTCCGTCTAATCTCTCACCCTTATGATCGTCAATAATAGGATACAGATATTCATGATTAAGTGTTGTAAGCTGCACATAGGGATAATTATCTGATCCAATGTCTGCGGCAGAAGACAGAGGATGTTGCGTCGGTGGAGCTTTAATGGTGGAAGAACCACCGATGTAATGAATAGATCGGTGAGAGTCAGGAAGCTCCGAATATTGAGAATAATTCGGCACTCGAAATCCATGAGGTGTATCCGAAGACGAACGTGGTTCAGGTGGTTCCACTGGCAAATTCAAAGTCTGTAATTTTGATAATTTTAATAAACTAGTAGATATGACTAGATTATAACGCGCGCTTCGCGCGCGCTTTGTGATGTTTTTTATTTGTTATTATCTATGCAAAAAACATTTGTACACTCGATCAATCGACTGAATCAAGACGACCAATCACGTTCGCAATAACACGGCAACAATTGCAAACACGATTCGACCAACTTCAGGGTTTCATACCGCTTTTATAAGAGGACTAGCACCACAGACGCGCGCTTCGCGCGCGCTATTTAGCTTTAACATTATGCTATTACTATTACACTATTAATTTCTTGATACACACAACTGTCAAAATATACGATGACAGCTGCAAATGAAGTAAGCGCAGCGAGAAAACCAATCAGCATCGCGGAAAAGCGGCAACAATAAATTCGACTATCGACTTAACATGCCTTTTTTTAGAAAGGACTAGACATTACAGACGCGCGCGCTTCGCGCGCGCCATTTAGCTTTAACATTATGCTATTACTATTACACTATTAACCCTTGATACACACAACTGTCAAAATATACAATGACAGCTGCAAATAACTCGCACAACGCATCGAGATAACCAATCGGCATCGCGGAAAAGAGGCTTCAATTTTTCGATACAAACGAAATTCACTCAGTTAACACGCCTTTTTTAAAAGTGGATTCAGGGTTTCACACCGCTTTTATAAGAGGACCTTTTTTTAGATAAGAAACTGTCGCTTTATCTTTCCTTTCGATTTATTTCGCTATAACTTTTCTCCTTTATCATAATTAATGTCTTCTCGATTAAAATTAATAGATTATAGAAAAAATAAATTTTTTTACCATGAAAACATCTTCATCCCCAGCGTCTGGAACATCGGTAGTCAACGTTAAATCAGACAAACCTATCGCATTAAAACATAAAATTTCCCAATAAGATCGTATCAAAAAGCTCAAAATGATAAAACATGAATTTAAAGCTGTTGAGCTTACCATTTACGTAATCCGTAATAAATTGCAGCAAAATGATTAGTGCAATCGAGTTAATAAGATATCATAAAAATCCTTGTAATAATTATTTAAGAGTTACTCTGTGACAATATGGATGACTTTGACGTAACATTTTAATCGCATGACGTATTAATATCGTGCAATTCACATTTTATTAATATTCAAATATAATGGGTAAAAGTAGATAGAACGTCCACGTAATCACAAAGAAAAAAAATGGTAAAAAATGTCATCCACTCTGTCGCAAAAAAATCCCAATGTACACTATATATGTAAAGTGTTTATTCGTTAAGGAGGTTGGCGCGTTTGATGAAATATAAGACAAGTCTATATAATACATACATAATATGAAAGTTAATTATATCAACAACATGTAGAAAAAATTTCATTGACTTTCACCGTTTCTGAGATATTTGCTTTAGAAGTTACAGAAATTGTATATATATATTAGATATACTGCCCATGTAAATATCATATTATGTATCTCTGCTTCTGTACGGTAAAAGTGAATGAAATTTTTATGGTACACTTCTGTGACACCAAAAATTGCAATCACGGTTTTTTTTAACTTTTTAAGTTATATATTTTTTTTTCAAATTTTAAATAATTTATTTAAACAATATTAAATATAAAAATGGGACAAAATTGCGATTTTTACGCTTTTTCTATCTCTATGATAACATGTTGTTAATGAATTATTTCTGAGACTACCTTTACACTGTTTATTCAAGAAAACAAAATTATACTATATATAGCTAACGCGCCAACCTTCTTACGAAGATTAGCGCGTTTGATGAAATATAATAAGACACAAGTTTATAATACACAAAATACGAAAGTTAATTATATCAACAATATGTAGAAAAATTTTTATTTACTTTTACCGTTTTGAAGATATTTAATTTTAACGTTATAAAATTTTACATTACAAATATATGCAAAACCTTATCCATGGCATTTTCTCTTAATTTGAGACATTTGCATATAAGACAGAAATTTAAAAAATCGTTATAACTACCTAGATAGCAAAGCGTGTCTGAGCAAAATAGCGCAAACCTGTGATTGCTTATGATGCTGGCAACTTGCCGTACATTTGCTTCAATTAATTTCGAGTAATTTAATATTTGAAGCAACATGCAAGCAACATTGGATGTATTGCCAGCAATTTGTCGGCAAGAAAGCAGCATCAAATTTACTTCGCGTTGCTAATAATATGACAGCATTGTGTGATCCTATGAATTATTACAGCAACATGACAGCAACCCAGATCTTTACGACGTCTTTTAGACATACGTGCTGTCTGGGAACAGCTCGAATTTTGAATCAGACGATTTTAGACCGCAGCATAAGTTGCCAACAAGTTGCTGGAAAGTTGCTATACAAAGTTGTTATATCGTGAAGGCATCAACTTGCCGACAAATGCGGACTCAGTTGCCACAATTCTGATAGCAACACACTCTATGTTGTCGGCAATATGCCAGCAAAAATGCAGACACGTTGCTATCTGAGTACAAAGTAAACATTTAAGTTCGTTGTGGCAAAGTTTCATCTAAATTGGCCGTACAGTTTGAAAGAAATTTATATTCTTCAATAAAAAAAAGCAAGAATATTTGACAAATGGATGACGCATATAAGGTGCAACGTAACATGTATGGCTGCGGCCCGACTCACGCTCACAGCGTTGAAAGTATCGTTCTATCTTTGTTTGATATTCAATGTGCAACAAAGACAGAATAATGCTTACAGCGTTTCAGTGTGGATCGGACCGCAGCCTATGACTGTCAGTTGCTGTCAGTTATCGCAATCAAATGAGCGTCTTATAACTTTCATTTTGTCATCTTTACATATAAAACTATTATGTATAATGACATTAGCGAATTAGATATTGTTTGTTTTTATATTATTATTTTAATCAATTTTAAGAATACTGTTTATTGACTAGGAAGTAGCGCGACAACCTCCTTAACTATACATTTTTGCAATTGAAACAAGTATATTGAGACTTCGTAAACAAAAAAAAGAATAAAGTACAGATAGAACAAACTAAACAGATCAAGTTGTATACTGTAACTTGGAAATTTATGATACATTATAAATGCAATTTTTTGATGTTAACAATTATTCTGAATAATAATCTCTTAAAATTAATCTTGTTTAGGAAAATTCTGTGTACCTTCCAATAGTTCCTCAACTGCTGTTCGAACACCTTTGTCAAACGCCCTTGCGTCGGCAGCTGTTTGAAACGTTAAACCAAACTTCTTCTCCCCTGTCCGCCAGTGATGAAAAGTTGGCATTACCTTATTATATTCGAAATCTTTTTTAATCGTACAACTAAGAACAACCTGAAAAAAAAAAATTATTTTTATACAAGTCATGTACACCATATACATTCATGTATTCATGTTATATTTTACAACACAAACTACGATTTAAACTGTACTAAAGCAGCTTTTGTTTAGATATCTTCTTTAAATAATAAAATATTTATAAAATATAGCAAGACCTACCGACTGATCGGTAATACGTTTCCCATAAATAAGATATTCATATTTTCTTTTATTCGCGCCAGGCGGGGAGATATTGGAAGATCCATGGTTCTGAAGACCGACCGCTGCATTGGAGACGGAATGCGTAGGATTAGTCGTGGTAGGAATAGTGGTTCCATTAGTATTGTTTATTTGATGTACTCCTGAGGGAGTGACTCTACGCCTGACTGAGACATTCGCTAATCCACCACCGCTCAAAGGAACCCAACCACCGGAACTGTCATCTCTCGTCATTACCTGGGCATGGACCCTAACCAGATAGTTACCACTGCAAAGAACAAATATGACAGTTATTATATCATGTATCACTCATATACGCATGTCTATCAAAGTAAAATAATAGACACATACAACATGTCTAATTCCAATAGTAATACAGTAGGTGTGTGTGAAGCTGGCGTCTCATTTTGCGGAAACTCACAAACTATTGAGAGTTCTGGCTTCCTTTTCAATAGTTCTAGAGTTCCTAATAGTTTAAACAAATAGTTCTGGCCATTAAAGCCAACAAATGCGTTAGTGCAAACTGAGACACCAGGTTCACGCAGCGTCTCACTTTGTCGAGATTTCGTACAGCGTCTCATCCATATACCCGTAAATGCGTCTTTCTCGGGCGATAAAAATTATTTAAAAAATGAACAAATAATGCTTATCGTCAGAACTCTTTAGAAAATGTTAGAACACGTTCAGAACTACACGAAAATTATAATCAAGAGACACGGTAGTGTCTCGCGCCAAGTACATGCGAAGCGAGACCGCACCGTGACTCTTTTACGCGACCGACGCGACGAGTTGCAAGTAAGATAAACGTCCCAGTGCCGGACAAGTAACCGGGGTCCGACCACATTGGAGAAAAATATTTACTATTTATTTGAACAATTAAAAATAAAAATAAACTTTTTCCCAATTAATTGTTAAATATTAAAGTTTTTTTACAATATTTATTATTTTTATTTTTAATTGTTCAAATAAATAGTAAATATTTTTCTCCAATGTGGTCGGACACTGGTACGTGTCCGGCCACTGGGACGTTTACCTTACCCGAGATTTTGAGATCTCGATAATGACAGAACGGATCGAGTTTTGAGTATGCTCAATCGATAGCTTGGAGTCGATTTATATAATAAGTGTTTTTATTTTTCTTCTACACGCCCTACGAGCGGAGATATTACGATGCAAAGTCCAAAATGTAAATATTTCGATTAAGATACGTTGTTATTATCGTCGTCGCCGTGTTTCTTTCACTTTTTCGACACTATGCGGCGCTAATACCGCTTTCGATGATAAACCGTGCGCGCGTTATTATCGATCCAGCAGGTAAATCAGATCGGTATATATGACTTATGACTTATCGGCCAGGATAGAAAGATCAAGACATCAAGAGACACGGTAGTGTCTCACGCCAAGTACACGCGAAGCGAGACCGTGTATCTTTACGCGACGCGACGAGTTGCGAGTACCTGAGATTTTGAGATCTCGATATAATCGTTAGTCTACAACCTTGCTTTAAGAGGATCCTATAGTGGCAGTAGTTACCGACATTTCTTATTTTAAAGAAATCTTTGAATTGGCTTTACAGAATTGCAAAATTCTTGTACAGAATTAAAGTACGCACAAAAATCTAGTGCAGGACACACGATTTCATATCAGAAACGAAAAACAATTAAAAATTTGGGCACATACAGCTGTCACCTGATGACAATATTTGTTTAAACAAAAATACTGCAGTTTATATATACAAAATGATACCCAATTGCACTAGGGACAACATGTAGGAACAATATCGTGCAAATAGAACAAAGATTTAAAGCATAGAAAAAAAGATTTTCACTAAGGCAGCTTTATTAATGCAAAGGCACATGCAGGTTGACAGAATGAGCAGTATTGCGTGTAGCGAGAGATGGCGCAGCAATCGGACAAGGACATATGCATTTCGTTAGACAAGGGCAGATATAGGCCGGTAATATAGAAAATGATAGAAAACGAATTAGAACGGAATTAAAAATGTTCGACATTATCGACATCGAGGAAGTTCGGCCTTCATTATAGGATCCCCTTAAGTGCTGGTCTACAACCTTGCTTTAAAGGATATTTAAGCTCTAAGCCGTAAGAAACTGACCAATCACAGTGGAATGTGAGGAGAGTACTCGACTGTGATTGGTCAATTTCTTACGGCTTAGAGCTTAAATACCCTTTAAAGCAAGGTTGTAGACCAGCACGCGGCTGGATCGGCTTTAGCATATACATACGTGTGCGCTCAGTGCAGACAGTGCGTTCTGCGTTCAGCGCGCTCAGTTATAACCTAGATAACCTAGAATGGATAGTGACAGATAGTGATAGTGCTGTGTTGTATTGCCGGGAAAGAGGCACGTTAAATTTCCTTCACCCGAGGGATAATAACCTCAAGGAAAAAAGTGATGACAGATAGTGGTAACATGTTTATATTGACCGCAGGGAGCTAATGCCGAGATTTTTAAGAAAGAAGGTGTATCCAAAATCGCACATGTACATACGTATATGCTGTGTCTTAAGTTGTAAAAGTTAAAGAGAACGAGAAAAAGTAATCTGTATCTATATGCACGTGTGACAGGCACTATTTTTCTGAAAAATTTATCGTATTTATATGCACGTGTAACAGGCACTATCGCATAACAAAGATTTTTCCGAAGTATCTTAATTACTTTTTAGTGCATTTTGTGTAGTAAAAAAGTTTCTGAGAAGGAAAACCGTCGCTCATGTTCCGTTTGTTTCTAATTAATACTTAAAATATCACGATGTCAAGAAAATGATAATTGAAACGATAATTTATGGATACATATTTCGCTTCTTACTTCAATTAAATCATATTATATTATGTTATTTACAACTTCAATATAGTATCTGATTGACATATTATATTCAATAGAACAAAATAATAGTCCTTGCTTGCAGTTCAATATAATTGGTAATATAAATACATGGCCCAAATTTATTCGAAAAATGTTTTAATTTAAAAGATCACAATTAAAGCAGACAACAGTTTGTGTTTTTGGTTAAAGCAGAAAATACTCTGTATATTTATGCTTTCTACTATTCTATGCTTTAACAAAGATTATATTTTTAAAATTATAATTGAATAAATTCATTTTATTTTATTAAATTTAATTAAATATTTTTATTTTGTACTGTTACCTCTTTAATTCTTTGTGATTAAAATGATTCTTTGTAATATTATAATTTTATTAAATAGAATTAAAGTTACTAGCACTTGGGTTGGAATAGGAAGACCCTTGAATGGGGACACAAAGATATGTACCACTTGGGTTTTATTTTTTAAAAGTAGTTGCACAACAATTATTTTTCAAAGCAATATATATATTCTCTTTGTAATTGGCGCAATTCTTTTTGAAATACATGTCACTTGGGTTAAGTTAGGTAACATAAATTTGTGATATAATAATTTTGTTAAGGAAAACTTGAAGCTACTACCACTTAGGTTGAATTTTTGGATTTATACATATCAATTAGGTTGAGTTAGGTAATGTAATTTTGTGATATAATTTTATTAAGGAGAAATAAAGCTACCATTTAAGTTGAATTTTTGAATTTACAAAATACATTGCGCGTGAACTTGGCGTCTTTTTTTTACCTTTTTTAAAAAAAGGTATAGAACTTACAGAACTATCGAAAATCGGCCCGCGTCTCACCCATATACCCGTAAATGCGGCTTTCTCGGTAATAAAAATTATTTAAAAATAAAAAAAAACCAATGTTTATCGCCAGAAATCTTCCTAGAACTCGTGTAGAACTATAGATCTTTTAAAATTTGACAAATACCGTTCCGGAAACTTTCGCAGGACAAAGTGAAACGCTGCGTGAACCTGACGTCTCAATTTGCAATTGCGCGTTTTTTGGCTTTAATGGCCAAAACTATTTGTTTAAACTATCAGGAACTCTAGAACTATGGAAAAGGAAGTCAAAACTCTTAATAGTTTGTGAGTTTCCGCAAAATGAGACGCTAGCTTCACACACACAATACAGTAGTAACATTATTAAACGTTAAGATTAAATATCTCATTAAAAAAAGACTATTTTACCGATTACATTAATTTTTCAAAATTACTCTCTTGAGAACAAATTAAGTATAAAACAAATTCATTTTACACTACTGACAAGGGAACCTCACGAACTAGAAAATTCTTATTTTAATGAAACTTCCCACACATGTAGGAGGGGTAAAAAGATGAATTTAGAAATTTTTTATTGCTGCTCAAAAACGGTTTTAAGGGGTGAAACCACCACTCACACGTAGAGCAGCTTTTACTTTTCTCGATGTCTCAAAAAATATTTAAGATATCAAAAAATGTTTCTTATTAAACTTTTATAGTAAAATCTCCTCTATTCATCAACATTAATATAATATTTTTTAAAAATAATTTTTTAAACAAAATTTTGATTAAAAATTAGAAAAAAATTCATTTTTCAAAATTTTATTAATGTGGTTAAATAGAGATGTTTTTACCATAAAACTTTTATTTGAAACATTTTTTGATATCTCGAGTACTTTTCGAAATACACATATATCGAGAAAAGCAAAAAGCCGCTCTACATATGAGGGGTGGTTTCACCCCTTAAAACCGTTTTTGGGTAGCAACAAAAAATTTCTAAATTCATCTTTTTACCTCCCCTACATGTATGGAAAGTTTTATATAAGAACACCTATGTGTATTTAACCGCAACAAATAATTTTTTCAAAAATTTATTTTTTCATCTCTTTAAAAATATCTTTTATTTTAGCGCCAACTAAAAATTTCTAAATTTGTGCGTGCGTGCGTGCGTGCGTGCGTGCGTGCGTGCGTGTGTGTGTGTGTGTGTGTGTGTGTGTGTGTGTGTGTGTGTTTTATATAATATCATATATTATAGTTTCAGGGGTTTTCTTGTCAATTTAATCTACACAATTAAATGGTTAAGTTTGTTTCATTTCAATTCGCTGAATTTATTTGTGATAAATTATTAACTTTATTTATATAAAATATTGATTTTTTTTTGTCATTTATTTGGTTTTGTTTTTATTATGTATATAGTAGTTATGATTATTTCGCTTGATAGAACGTGTTTTTCCATTTCTTAACTTACGAAAGATCATTATCAAAAATTGCACATAATTATCGTAAGTAAACAAAATAAAAATAGTAGTTATACGAGTGAAGGATGTGACGGACAGCGTGCATTAATTCTGTGGTTGATGATATTCTCCATAAGAGCTACCATACGTGTTGACAGAGTTCCCTAGAATGTATAAGAATATTTATTACAAATATTAGTAATAAATATTATAATTAATTGTAATATTTATTACTAATATTTATGATTAATATAAGAATATTTATTACAAATATTCTTATACATTCTAGGGAACGCTGTCAACACGTATGGTAACTCTTACGGAGAATATCATCAACCACAGAATTAATGCACGCTGTCCGTCACATCCTTCACTCGTATAACTACTATTTTTATTTTGTTTACTTACAATAATTATGTGCAATTTTTGATAATGATCTTTCGTAAGTTAAGAAATGGAAAAACACGTTCTGTCAAGCGAAATAATCATAACTTCTATATCCTATATAAAAAAAGGCATGTTAAGTCGATAGTCGAATTTATTGTTGCCGCTTTTCCGCGATGCTGATTGGTTTTCTCGCTGCGCTTACTTCATTTGCAGCTGTCATCGTATATTTTGACAGTTGTGTGTATCAAGAAATTAATAGTGTAATAGTAATAGCATAATGTTAAAGCTAAATAGCGCGCGCGAAGCGCGCGTCTGTGGTGCTAGTACATAATAAAAACAAAACCAAATAAATGACGAAATAAAATCAATATTTTATATAAATAAAGTTAATAACACAGGACCACAAAAAAAATTTTGGAAAATTAACTGGGATCAGAGTAGGTGTTTCTTATAGATTTTGGGTCACTGAATCCGAATTCGTAAACCGTTTTGCTCCATCACGTCTAGGTTTTTAGATAGTCGAGAAAAATAGCGGAAAATCTGTAAAAATTGAAATAAACATTTGAAGAAAGAGCAAAAGTATAACATCAAAGAAAGAGAAAAGGTATAACATCTAAATGCGGCCGCAGAACTGATTTAAATATATTTTGGTAATTTAAATAAAGTGCAAAAAAAAGGAGGATGTAAAAAAAGAGCCGATTTTGGCCCAAAAAGGTGTAAGTAAAAGAAATAGTGTTTTTTGTAGATTTTGAACTCCTGAATACGATAAACCTATTAAAAAGTTCGTGATGCTTGGGGAACACCTTGAAAATTGAGCATTGGTGTATTTACAGAAATTCGGATGATATATTCTATATCATAAAATGTACTGGTGAAAGATTTTTTGGGGAGAGGGAAAAGGGGGAAGAAAGAGTGTTTTGTGTGTGTGTGTGTGTGTGTGTGTGTGTGTGTGTGTGTGTGTGTGTGTGTGTGTGTGTGTGTGTGTGTGTGTGTGTGTGCGCGCGGGTGCGTGTGCGTGTGCGGTTGCGGGTGCGGGTGCGGGTACGAGTGTGTGCGGGTGTGCGCACACACCCGCACACACTCGTACCCGCACACGCACCCGCACCCGCACCCGCAACCGCACACGCACACGCACCCGCACACACACCCACGCACGCACACACACACACACACACACACACACACACACACACGCACGCACGCACGCCGCACGCACACACAGGTGAATAAATTTAGAAATTTTTAGTTGGCGCTAAAATAAAAGTATCTCTATTTTATAATATCAAATAACGCAGCAGATATTTTTATATATGAGATGCAAAAATAAATAAATTTTTGAAAAAATTATTCGTTGCGGTTAAATACACATAGGTGTTCTTATATAAAACTTTCCACACATGTAGGGGAGGTAAAAAGATAAATTTAGAAATTTTTTGTTGCTGCCCAAAAACGATTTTAAGGGGTGAAACCACCCCTCATATGTAGAGCTTTTTGCTTTTCTCGATATATTTTGAAAAGTATTCGAGATATCAAGAAATGTTTCAAATAAAAGTTTTATGGTAAAAACATCTCTATTTAACCACATTAACCCTTAAATGCCACACCTCTCAAGAATCTCGTAAATGACACATGGGGTCTAAAAGACCCCAGCATGAAAAATGTCTCCTTACTTATTGATTTTTTGATATTTAGTTATGAAAATTATTTTCAATGTTGTTCAAGGCTTAGAAAAGAGAATAAAATGCTTATATTGTTAAAATTTCAATTTCAACATAGTATAAAAAATTAAGATCGCCAACAGTTAAAATGTTGGCTCCAAAATCAAAAAAATAAAAAATAATAAATAAATAAATATGAGCTCCATATTTGGCGGGAACATTTGAAAATATATCATTCTAAAGGGTCTGGGGTCCGCTGGACCCCGGGTGGCATTTAAGGGTTAATACAATTTTGAAAAAAAATTTTTTTTCTAATTTTTAATCAAAATTTTGTTTTAAAAATTATTTTTAAAAAATATTATATTAATGTTGTTGAATAGAGGAGATTTTACTATAAAACTTTTATAAGAAACATTTTTTGATATCTCAAATATTTTTTGAGATATATCGAGAAAAGTAAAAGCCGCTCTACATATGAGTGGTGGTTTCACCCCTTAAAACCGTTTTTTGGGCAGCAACAGAAAATTTCTAAATTCATCTTTTTATCCCTCCTACATGTGTGGGAAGTTTAATTAAAATCAGAATTTTCGAGTTTGCGAGGTTCCCTTGTGAGTTGTATAAGTCGCCATTACAAAATTTTAATATAAAGTACATAATACATAATTATGACTTTTAACATTTTCCGATAAACAGAAATTGCCTTCAGGAAAAGAGTTGTAATCCAAAGGATATTTGATTTTGAAGATATTCTATATATTAGGTGTGCAAATTAATTCGGTGCCTTATAACAATGTTTAAAATAAAATATTTTCCCGCTCTTTTGCGGTTCTCAAGTGTGGAACCTCTAATACATTTTCAAAACACCGTACGTCTTGGCGAAGCAGACGATGCAATCTCGCAAAACAATAGCAAACCCGATGGCGTCTGAAAAACAGTAATTGAGATACTGCATTTTTTTCGTACTTCAATTAAAAAGGAATGCTGCTGAAGCCGCGGAGACGATTATAGTTTTGCTTTAAGCGAAGGTGCCGTGATCCGTAAAACGCGTAAAATATTGAATTTTCAGAATTAGGCAAGTCATTTTGTAGCTCGATCACATGTCGCGAAGGAGACGAAGGACGTCGTCTGATGGTTTAGGTCCTGCGCACAATAGAGCACATATTAGGAATAAAAATAAATATTAAATATTAGGATATTTATATATGGGAATCTTCTTGTAATAAATATTAAATATTAAGATATATAAATGTAGGAATATTCCTATATTTACATCTTATATTTATTCTTTTCCATTGTGCGTTACGTTTAATTATTATTTCTAATTTCGATTCCCCTAATATTTAATATTTGTTCTTATTCCTAATATGTGCTCTATTATACGCAGGGCCTTAGACTGGGAAAAGTTCTTCTTCATCCCGGATTATTCACTAGACTTAGCCCCATCAGAATTACCATCTGTTTCACCTGTTCGTTTCAACATTACCTGGCTGATACACATTCAAAACAGCGGAAGAGGTCCGAAAAAGTCGGGAAGACTATGGCCCATATTCATAGTCGGATCTTATTTCAAGACTGTCTTAAGTAATGTCTTAAGATGCTAATACGGCTCTGTGATTGGTTCATAATATCTTAAGATCATACTTAAGACGGTCTTAAATATAAGATCCGACTATGAATACCGGCCTGTATCGATTAAAAAGTGCCAAGTTTTTTCCGCGAGGGTACTTGTCAACTGCTCGATAAACAGGGTAATAAAGTCATGGGAAATAATAGGATTAATTTCGATCATTAAACTCATATTTGACGTTTTGCGAGTAAACTTTGAATCCTGTAAAAAAGGCACTGAATTAATTTATAAACTTAATATTTTATTAAAAGTACAAGCTAATAGTCACCACGTGCAATAAATGACGTTAAAATCGAATCACATTTTTTAATTTTTAACTCGTGTATAGTATAACCTACATGATTTTATCTCATGGTGTTATTGCAAAAACATTTTCGATATATAGAGGGGTAAAAGCCATAGTAGTGTAAGTCAAATTTTTTAAGATATTGACTCGTGTGCGTAGATGCAATCTATATAATATATAAATTGCATCTATGCACACGAGTCAATATTTTAAAAAATTTGACTTACACCACTATGTTTTTACCTCTCCATATATTCGTATTATTTACAGATATTCTTGCGCGAATTACATTCAAGCCACAATTTAAAAAATTTTTTAAACTATCGAAATATAATTTGCACGAACGAGACTAGAGTTTCGTCGAAAATCACACGATTTCAGTATTTTCGCGAGTCTCGAGAATACATCGCGCAGACGATTTAGCCAGATATTACACACACCGACATCGATTCAATGAATGAACGGGCGTTCATACACGAACATTGGATAGCACGTTATTAGAGGTTCGGAAGGGGGAAAGAGGGGAGAGAGGGGGTGAGAGGGGGAGGGGGAGGGAGGGGGAGGAGAGAGAGAGAGAGAGAGAGAGAGAGAGAGAGAGAGAGAGAGAGAGAGAGAGAGAGAGAGAGAGAGAGAGAGAGAGAGAGAGAGAGAGAGAGAGAGAGAGAGAGAGAGAGAGAGAGAGAGAGAGAGAGAGAGAGAGAGAAAGAGAGGAGACAAGACGAATGGGAGACATAACAAGGGAGATAGAAAAAGAGAGAAGAATTGACAAACACACAAACAAACAAACAAACAAACAAGAGCATGAAATGGAAAAGAACGGACGTACGATAAACCACGGTAAATCTCGAGACATTTACAGGAGAGAGACCCGAGAAACTCATCGGCATTATTTCATTCTGTAACCTACAAACAAAATCTACGAAACGAGAGAGGAAAGAAAAAAGGGACCAAAACTTCGAGAAAAGGAAAAAAAAGGACGGTAGAAACATAAATCAGACAGGAGGTACGTACAAATAACGCACGTATTCGATGTCATTTAAGGACAAAATTAACAACGACGAAGAAACGCGTACGTTTCGCGTAGAATGGAACGGTCTCGAAAAGGGACGTGTGCGACGGCAACACGAGGAGGACAAAAACTGTTCTTCGTTGCATACTCACTCGTCCGACGCCTCTGTCATGATTTGAAGTATCGAAGCCTTCACTCGAAGCCCACTCTCTCCCACACCTCACCATTTTCATCACATCGAAAAGACATTCGACCGTGCGCGACTCTATCCGCGGAGCTTTTTTAGACGAGTATCAACACCGACACAGCGCTCCAGTCCTCCGCCGCGTTCTTCTCCCCCCCTCCCCCTCCTCCTCCTCCTCCTCCTCCTCCTCCTCCTCCTCCTCCTCCTCCTCCTCCTCCTCCACCTTTACTTTGCACTACTCGTGCAGTTCATCCCCACACGCCCACCTGCCTTCGGTGCCACACACCGCACGACGCACACAGCCTACCCAGAAGGCCAAAACCACACTCTCCACCACGCCTGCTCCAAGTTACCTCAATCGTTTTACTTCAATCTCATCGATCGCGTGCCTCTTCGCTTGTAAAGCTATACGACTTTCCGTGAGAGACACTACCGTCACGAAAAACGCTTCGGTGCACCATGCGAGAGAAACGCGCTTACGCCCAACTTCGTAGCTTCCGATCGCGATCGTC
This sequence comes from Temnothorax nylanderi, assembly GCF_030848795.1. Classification (NCBI taxonomy): domain Eukaryota; kingdom Metazoa; phylum Arthropoda; class Insecta; order Hymenoptera; family Formicidae; genus Temnothorax; species Temnothorax nylanderi. The sequence continues at coordinate 73,054 of NW_027249556.1, read as the reverse complement.
ACGACACGATTAAACGGACTGATCGTGATTTAATCGTGTATTAAGACCACAACAGGCATGCAGATAATACTCGGTTCAACAGAACCGACTGTTCGTTACCCGCGTTCACGGAACACTTATTGACTACTTTACGATACCCTGCCGGGCTGCGCAACAGGATTCATTCATCGATACCACACACACACATACAATCCTACATAATCAAGCGCGCCACACGCGATCTTCCAACTAAACAATATGTAACTATGGATAGCACAGCCGATATCTCGGTATTCGGATGCAACGTAGAAATTCTCAAGTAAGGGCCGGTTTCATCATCTCCGATTAGCTTAGGGTGCGTTCCACTTAACGCTCGCAACGCTCGTGGAATCATTTCATTCTTGTTATTTGTTAAATGTTAAACAAGGACGAAGTGGAACGCACCCTTAATCGGCCGATTATTCCATTGAAACTGACCAATCACATTTGTCGTTAAGCAGATTGACTAATCATGGTTGGCACTTGGGCTGAGTTTCCACTGAGCGCGTCACGTGTCGCGTCATCCGAGTTAACCAATCAAAACATCCCATTTTGATCCCGTCACAAAAAATGTAATAAAATGGGATGTTTTGATTGGTTAACTCGGATGACGCAACACGTGACGCGCTCAGTGGAAACTCAGCCTTAATCGGCCGATTAGGGCCATTCTACATTCATATATGTACTTGGCCGGAAATTAACGTCTTTTTAAAGAATCTCTATATGAAATGGTTTGTATTTCGTATGAAGACTTTTGAAGTGCAATTGAAAAGGTTTGTAAGTCATAATTCGTTTAACTGTAATTAATTATTTATTTTTACATCACCCTAAGAGCAAAAAGTCGACTTTAAGTCGACTTTCACCGAAACTGATTTGGCAGAGAAGTCGACTTTTTTAAGGACGGAAGTCGACTTTCCGTCATGACGGGAATTGGCCAATCACAGTTCATTATTCTTCGACCGCGAGGAGCATAATGGACTGTGATTGGTCAATTCTTAAGTCTTGTGTCCACGATGCTAGAAATCGCTCCGAGATCTCGGACGGAGAAAGAATTAACCAATTGCATTGGTCAATTGCCGAACTGTTTAAATATGATTGGTCAATTTTTTCTCCGTTCGAGATCTCGGAGTGATTTCTAATATCATGGACACAAGGCTTTACGACTTACGACTTACACCCATTGTAGACCGGCCCTAAGATGCTGAATAAAATGGCTACTGACTAGAATTAAGGGGCTGCCCACAATGAAAGGAGTAGGAAAAGAGAATAGGGACAGAGAATAGGTAACAGTTTAATATTAACATATTCATTGGCCGCGTTCAGCAGACACAACTGTTGAGTTTGTCTTATCAACACTCTGCGTTGATTGGTTGGCTCTAAAAGTAAGAGCCAATCACGTTCGACTGCTACTCAGCGGCTTGGTCTGCTGAACGCGCCCATTGTGCATATGGCATACAGAAATAGAATAAAATTTCATCACTGTTCCTTAGCGCTATTCCTCTGTTCGTCTATTCTGTGTTAATAAATTACATATATTAATGAATTTCATATATTAATATTGAACTGTCCCCTATTCCCTATTCCCTGTTCCCTATTCCTTTCATTGTGCGCAGTCCCTTAAGCGTCAAGACGTTGAAATCTGGGGGCCTATTACGTATCTTTTCACGAGGTGAAAATGCGAAAAGTGAACAGATTTACTAGATTTCGACCAATGAAATCGTAGATACTCTAGTGAATTCTCTCATTTTTCGCATTTTCACCTCGTGAAAAGATACGTAATACTGACCGACGTATAGTTGGCAAACTAAATCGTTTGGATAAAGTGTCGAAATATATTTTATTACCAAAAAGTAAGCGTTTGTTCCGCCAATAATGTTTAACCAAAAAGAATATATTTATATCGACAGCAATTGGCAAAATATACAAAAAAACTTCACTTATATTTTATTATTTGGAAAACTACTCTATTTTAATAAAAATTAATTAACATAAGTAAACGATACTAGAAATAAGTTGGCGCTGGAGGTTCATATTTTTTAATAAACAATAGCTCAAATGATTGCTCCTTCAGAATTAAGAATTGCTCCTTTTTTAAATTAATATTTTTTAAAATATTTACAAAAAACGTAAAATCCATGATTATCACTCAAAAACATTTCTAATAACTTTGTGCAACTAAATCCAGCATAAAATGATTGCTCCTTATTGCTCCATTATTACTTTAATAATTTATTGCAATTTTATTGAAAAATTCGTCGTCGATTATTCTCCTTGAGCTCGAAGAATAATCGAATGTGATTGCGGTCTATTTTCTTACGGCCTTACGATTATGACTAAAACTTTGTTACGTGCAATGGCCTTTAGAACGGATAGAATTCCGTTAGAAACTGTTAGAAGTTGTACCCAAATCCTATCCGTTTCTAATGGAATTTTTACCAGGGTTACTGTAATAATAACAGATATATACTTGTACCTATCCCAGATAGCCAAGCGTGATATAACATACTGAGCAAACTAATGCATTGCATGTGTTGTTACATATTTACTGTAAATTTGCTGACATCGAAATAGAAACGTTATAAATACAGCTACATGACTGCTTATACATGCAATCAGTTGACGCAAAAGCAAGCGATCCGCAATACTGATACGTTATGTTGTCTGCAACATGACAGCAATGAATGATTTGTCGTTCCATCTTGAGCATCATGATGCAACATGATGGCAATAACACATATATAATGATTTCCATCCATTATTGTGTATATGTCTTCAAGCTATGAAGTTTTTTAATTGTAAGTCATTTACTAACAAAGTGTTGACAATATAAAATTGTCACACGTTTATAAAGAATGTGCAAATGTCGGATCCGATAGATGGCATTTGATGGGATCTATTTTTCGTATTTAAAATATGACGAACGATAGTATATGAATGATACATAAATGACGGAACTGCACAACTTGTATCAGTTGTATCGTGGAGTCCACTTTTATAATAATGTGTGACACACTTTTGAATTAATGTAACCTTATTTTAGTTATCATACCTTTATTTTTGAAGACTGATAATAATTAAATAAACACAAAACATAAAATGTATGTATTTTATAACAAATCTGATTTCTTAATTAATTATAATTTTGCATATAATTTTGATTTTTATAATTCTCTTATTAAAACGTCATTAAAAGGCTAAACAAGTAAAACGTGTGCAAGTAGAAACTTGCACATTGCTTCCTCATAGTTTTAAAGTGTGCAAGTGGAAACTTGTCTTCGCTCACAAAGCTCCTCTATGAGGAAGCTTGTATTTTATTCAATGTATAATTATTAGTATTTATTTGTTTTGGCTTCCTCATAGAGGAAGCTTTGTGAGCGAACTTGACTGTTTTTTTTAACAGAAATTTTAAAGAATTATTGATTAATTAACCAAATTTTTTAAAAAATGTCCAGAATAAAAAACAATATACTTTTTATAAATTTAAATTTATAATTGAAATAAAAATTTAAAAAATATGAAAAATTTTTTCTTCTTTTCTTTATCGTTATTTCTCGTTATTTCCCGCTGCTTATTTCTCCGCTGCTTTTTTCTCAGTAGCTTATTTCTCTGCTGCTTAATATCAACTTTCTTTTAATAATAATCTATATAATACTTGTTCTTTTTTAAGAAAATTTGTACTTTTTGTAGAAATGTTTGTGTTGCTCTAACTTCCGCAAATTTTTTTATATCAGTCTATTTCTAATTTTATTATATTCTTCAGTATTTGTAAAAAAAAAATAATAACGACTTTCATATATTTATATATATATATTTTTTTAAAATAAATATTTCAGGACGAACTTCTGATTTGAGCAGCAGTAAAATCTGAAAGTGAGTAAACAGCGAAGTTAGAAAATACTCAAGACAAAGTAAAATATATTGATTAAAAATTCCATATAAAAAATGTGTATTATCGAAAAAAAAACATTAAGAGAAAAAGAACCCCTTTACCGATCATCACCAAATTCAATACCAACCTTTCTTGAACGAGACTCTATCGATTAAAAAAAAAACAGCCCGATATCTCAATATTTGCGGAAGTTAAAGCAACCACGGACATTTCTAAAAAAATTTAAAATTTTTTTTAAAAAGAACCCCTGAAAATTTTTTTAAAAAAGAACTCCTTTATCGATCATCGCCAAATTCAATATCAACCCTCCTTGAACGATACTCTATCAATTAAAAAAAAATTAAGCCCAATATCTCAATATTTGCGCAAGTTAGAACAACCACAGACATTTTTAAAAAAAGTAAAAATTTTTTTTAAAAAGAACCCCTTTACCGATCATCGCCAAATTCAATACCAACCTTCCTTGAATGATACTCTATCGATTAAAAAAAAAAACAGCCCGATATCTCAATATTTGCGGAAGTTAGAGCAATCACGGACATTTCTAAAAAAATTCAAAAATTTTTTAAAAAAGAACCCCTTTACCAATCATCGCCAAATTCAATACCAACCTTCCTTGAATGATACTCTATCGATTAAAAAAAAAAACAGCCCGATATCTCAATATTTGCGGAAATTAGAGCAACCACGGGGACATTTCTAAAAAAATTCAAAATTTTTTTAAAAAAGAACCCCTTTACCGATTATCGCCAAATTCAATACCAACCTTCCTTGAATGATACTCTATCGATAAAAAAAAAACAGCCCGATATCTCAATATTTGCGGAAGTTAGAGTAACCACGGACATTAAATCTACACATACACACACACAGACATTTTTTTTAGGCGATATTTCGACGTTTTACAACGATCTGAACATATTGGCAGAAAAAACTCAAAAACCAATCTCTTCGTTGGTTTCTTCTACCCCTATTTCATATATAATTTTTTTAAATTTGGTTGACTTAAAGCCAACTTAAATGCAATCGAAGGTTCATATACGAAATTCACGAAAACAAAGCTTCCTCTATGAGGAAGCAAAAGATCATAAAGGTCACGTTTTTAACGCTTTGAAATGTCGTCATCGGTCTGTAACTTATTCCTGTCATTTTTACGTCATTATTACGTGATTATAAAATGATAATTGACATAACGATTGATCAAAAACTGACGTACAAAAATCACGTGACGCTGGTGTCTGGGAAGTTGTCCTCAAATTGCAATCAATATGTTGTTAATCGTAGATGACAACGAGTTGTCGTCAAGTTGCTGTCACAAATCATCTCTTCATGGATAACAAATCCGTGAACATGTTGCTCTCAATTTGCCGTGAATAAAATTAGAATTCATGTGAGTTCAACCCGACAGACATAATGCTGTCTCACCTTGTCCCAAGTTTGTCAAAATTAGTTGCATCAACGATTGTTGGCAACATAAATATACTTACGGTAATAATTGTTTTCTAGTCTCCGTGTATATAATACTCGTATATACTAGGTGCGCAACTAAGTTTCCGGGTTTCACACATAGATGGCACCAATAACACATGTACTCGACTTACATGTCTGAAGTTGTCTGAAGTTATAGCTTGGACATCTGTTAACAATAACCAGTCGTTATATAAACACATATCGCAACGCAAAAATATTTTTTCTAACAACGGAGATGTCGAGTTTTGTGCCAAATAAACAGCATTTGCGGGAAGCTTTGCTTTTCTGCTTTAACTTGAAAAAAAAATGCAGCTGAAGCACGTCGTTTGCTTGAGAAGGCCTACGGCGAACATGCACCATCGAAAACTACCTGTGAAGATTGGTTTAAACGCTTCAGAAGTGGCGATTTCGACACTGAGGACAAGGAGCGCTTTGGTGGGACCAGAAAGGTATCGTGTACTATGAGCTGCTGAAACCGGGCGAAACTGTCAATGGGCATCGCTACCGACAACAACTGATCAATTTAAACCATACATTGCTCGAAAAACGGCCAGAATGGGACACGAGACACGAACGAGTGATATTGCAGCACGACAACGCTCCGTGCCATCGCAGTTCCATCGTCCAGGACACCATCAAAACGCTGAAATGGGATCTGCTATCGCACCCGCCGTATTCGCCAGACCTGGCGCCTTCCGATTATCACTTGTTCCGGTCGATGGCGCATGGCTTGGCTGGGCTACACTTGACCAATTTCGAAGAAGTGCAAAATTGGTTGGATGAATGGTTTCGGTCCAAAGACGCGTCGTTTTATTGTCGCGGTATTCATGTATTGCCAGAGAGATGGCGAAAATGTATAGCTAGCGAGGGACGATACTTTGAATAAACCATTTTTTGTATTTCTCTTGAAATTTTCCATTTTTTATTGATCAAAAAAACCCGGAAACTTAGTTGCGCACCTAGTATATCGTTGCCTACGGCCCATCCCCTCCCGCACCCACCCCGCCGATAGGGGATCTCGCTTTACAACTTACCCACCGGCGAGATTTGCTTGGAAAGCGTGCTATTCAAAACAAGGTCACTGCTTATTTACATTTAGAAAATATCAGATGATGGTATGTATCGTTGTCACCAAAGAGGATCAGATAGAGTGGAAGCTGGCGTGTCCACGATTCGCCATCTAGCAGTTCGGAGACGCACTACGTGCAATCCTCTCTCTCACAAAGCTTGCTCTCTCACTCTCTCTTACTCTGCAAGATAACCTCCACTTTAACCGTTGCGCTTTGTCGTTGGCAGCAAGTTGGCAGAAAATTATATTGTAATGAATAAAAAAAAATGACCCTGCGGTGCTACGTCAAAAATTGCAAAAAAAATAATAAAGTTAACAATGATGTATCCTTTTTCCAACAGCCGACAAATCCTGAATTGTAAGTATGAAATATACTTGAATAAGTTGTGATTAAACATGGACACCACTTAACGTCATTTTTTATCTTATGTCATGAATGAAAATAGATATTTCTGTTTTAAGTTTAAAAATAAGTTTTTGGAAATTATTTAATTATTAGAATTGTTATTGATTGTGAACCAATGAATTATGATTCTATGGTATTGTATGATATATACTGAAATTCTCTAATAAAAAATTGATTTACAGGCGAAAGAAATGGCAGGAATTTGCTGGTGTGCAAGGGGAACCTGCAAATCATCTCCGTATTTGTTCGGATCATTTTGAGTCAAAATGTATCAGGAAAAAGTACCCAAGGCCGCTGCTTGTTCGTGGAGCGATACCTACCATTAAACCTCATCGCAAGTCTCCATCACCACCACCACCACCAGTTATCAAATATCACAAGGACAAAGTGGAGATTTATCGATCGGCCTTTGAAGGTAATTTAAGTAGAAAATATTTATTTTCAAAGTCCATTAACGATCTTGGAGTTTTCTTAAATTAACAATTAGCTTATAATTCAGAAACACGTTGCCGTCAATTTATTGACAATTTGTCATTGAGGCCCAAAATTTTCAATGCCTCAGGCAAAAATTATTTTCTGAAAAGCTCCTGCTTACTTTTCTCCACAATAAAACTTATATTTTATAGGAGATTGTTTCCATCCATCGAAGAGAGTGGTTTTGGATATACAAAAAGCAACTGTAGAACAACCAGCAACAATTAACATTGAAACCAACGATAACATCAAGATTGTGCTATCAGGTAAAAAAATATAATGGTAAAAAGTGAAAAGGGATGTTGAATTTCCTATCAGCTGTCTTAATTCCGATAATTGTACATAGAATCTCATCCACTGATTTCCACATTCCGATAATTGTACATAGAATCTCATCCACTGATTTCCACATTCCGATAATTGTACATAGAATGTCATCCATTGATTTCTACATTAATGAGTTTCGTTTATATTTTACAAATATGTTTAATTTTGAAGCACATTGACGAATAACACGTTATTTTTATATATTGAAAATAAAGCTGGTCGTGATGTAATAAAATCATGTGTTTAATATCTTATTTCCACTATCTATCGTTACAAATTGATTATTTTTTCGCTATTTAGATGAGGAAGAAGATGAAAGACACCTAGCTCAAGTGAATCTATCATTCTCGCCCAGTGCCATCCATTTCACATCCATTCCACAAGCGCCAACTGTTTCATCGATGTCAATAGAGAAAAACACATCGATATCTTTGGAAGTAACTTCCCCATTAACAGAGTCTACTTCCAAACCGATGAAAACATTTTTCACTGAAAATTTTGAAGTCTCAGAAGTCTTCACCCCAACACAGATTTTCAATGACACGTTAACACAGTTGCCAGAACGGGATTCAGATTTACGAACGCCAGCAGTACATTTAGAATTAGCGTCACCTTCAGCCAGTATAACCCTCACACCAAGAAAAATTTCGACCAAGCATATACCGATACATTTAAAATCACACTCACCGTCAAAAAGAATCACTCTCACACCGACTAAAACATTTTCGAATCAAACACTTGAACCCTCGAAATTATTTACGCCAAAACGTATCTTAAATGAAACATCAACATCATCACCAAAAGCTTCCTCAAGTTTGACCCCTAAGTCTTTACGACTTAATGCTCAAGAACGAAAGATAAAAGCTTTACGTTCTAAAATTTATCGATTACAGCGTGATGAAAGAAAGACTATTCCAAAGAAGTCAGTAGAAATTGAAACAATAATTACGCAATCCGCTAGACACTTATCAAAAACTGCGCAAACATTATTCGCAACTCACTTACGTTTATCGTGTGTCAAAAATTCACGAAAAAGATATAGCGACGAGTTTAAAGATCTCGCATTATCTATTCTGTATCATTCGCCAAAAGCTTATAGATTTCTGAAAAAAATTATTAATCTGCCATCAGAGAGAACGCTCAGAGAATACCAAAAAAAATGTCCAATTTACGTGGGAATTAATGAAACAGTTTTGTTGCAATTGAAAAATAACTTCGCTAACGCGCCAAGAAAAGATAAATTAGTATCACTTTTGTTTGATGAAATTAATCTAACTTCCGAAGTTCATTATGATCCACATTCCGATTATTTCAAAGGATTAGCAGATGATGGCGTAACACGTGACCCAGTAGAAGCAGCATCGGCTTTGGTAGTGATGATAACGTGGATTAACAAAAATATGAAACAAACAATAGGATATGTTTTCTTAGGAAAAACAGGCAACACAATAAAGACGCATAACATCGTTAAATACGCATTAGAGAAAGTCAGTAGTACTGGTCTAATAGTTAAGGTGGTTCATGCATTTAAGTCATATGTACTTAGCCCGGAAAATGTGATATGAAATGAAAGGTTAACGTTCCTCGAGTGTGTCTGTAAAATTTCAGATTTTTTAACCGATTGGTTCCGGAGATATATGTCCGTAAACTTTGCCAATTTAACGCGGTGGGGGGACCCCTTATCCGAAAAACGAGACTAAAGCGCTTATGCTGCAAAAATTGCAATACTTCAAAAATAGATGAACGAACCAAAAACTGACGAAACGATGCAATAAACATTTTGCAAGATACTGACGAAAGCCCGAGTTCATTGACCGAACCATATAATAATAAAACGTAATTTTCGATTGACTAAATCGACAACACGGAACTGATGGCTGGGCTCGAGCGGCACTAGCGGCAGCTTGGCAACGTCGCACGTGTCAGCTGATGAGTATAGCGCACGGAGAAATAGATTCTATCAATTTTTCGTTTCGTCTCGAAACGTCCCTTACGTCGAGGCTGCTCGCTCCAGCTCATATTTCACACTTGTATCGCTTGTACGTACAGGTTATGTAGATCGCGACGACGAAGACTGCTGACTCAGCTGACCGCAACGTTGCCGCGCTGCTGTTGTACATATATTCACAGGGCTCACAACTCTAGTAAAAGATGTGACTTTCGTCTCAATATTTTATTACGTAGAGGTCGTATAGCATTAAAGATGTCATAAATAATAAATCTAATTATATGCTAATTTTTACGGACAAAAATCACACTTATTTATCACTAATAAGAATAGTTGCCTATTTGACTTGCAAGTACTGCATGAACCACCTTAAGTCAGTTGTTTGCGATCAAGGTCCTAGGAATAAAAGTTTACCAAGAGCATTGGGGGTTACTAGTGAAGAAAAGTCATTCTTTTTCATAAAAGGTATACCGGACAAGATTTTTTTTCTATTTGATCCTCCTCATTTATTAAAATCTCTCAGAAATAATGTAGAACAGAAAAAATTGAGTTACCGAGGCGGAACTGTTGATTGGAATGAAATTAAGAAGGTATATGCATTAAGTCAGGAAAGCCCTTTAAATTTAATACCGAAAATTTCAGACCGTCATTTTGAACTGGGCAACTTTTCTAAAATGAGCGTTTCTCTGGCCGCGCAAGTCTTTTCGGAATCCATGTACACAGCTCACCTAGTTTACAAACTTATTTTTCCAGAGAAATTTGAGAACACAAATGACATGACTTTTGAATTTGTTCACGACGTAGATAAATTATTCGACTCATTAAATTCAGTACTACTAAAGAAAACTGTGGGTAATAAATTAAATTATGCTATCAGCAGTACTTCGGAGCATAAAAAATTTCTTAATGAAATATTAAACAATTTTAAAATGATAAAGTTTGAGGGCCAACAGCCAGACTGTATTAAAGGTTTTCTCATAACAATTAACAGTGTCCTCCAACTGGCCGATGATCTCCAGCTCAATTATGGTATTGAAAATCTCAAAACTCGTCGATTGTGTCAGGACCCGTTAGAAAACTTATTTGCTGTTATCAGGCAGCAACATGGTTGTAACTTATATCCTTCGCCAACGCAATTCGAAAATGGAATTCGGCAAGTTTATATTACTCAGTTAACGAAAATCTCTAACAATACTAATTGCGAAGCTGATGACAATCAGTTTGCCAAATTAAGTAACTTTGTGCAGATTCAGTCCAAAACGGCATCGCCAAACGCAGAAACTGAATTACCAATTCTTATTGGAATTGATGATGATGAGGCAGAGTTAGAAATAAAAGAATCAGATATAAATAAAATGAGGGAGTCAAATACTGGAAAATTAGAAAAGGAAAATAAAAATGAAAAATTGGATGTTGGAGTAAAGACTGCAGAATCAAATGAAGTCGATGAAGAATCAGACATTAAAATTTTTACTGAAAAATCATCAATATATTACATAAGCGGTTTTTTGGCGAACAAATTCTTGAAATTTCACAATTGTCAAACTTGTAAAAGTATTCTTGTGCAAGAGACTGTGAATAATTATGAACACCATAAACTATTCACTATGGCGAAACAATATGAAAATACGAAGAACCTGAAATACGTAAATGACGATATTTTCAAAAATATCCAAGCATGGGAGAAAGAATTTCAATCGGTTATTAGAAGTAAGCTGCACTTAAAAAATATTTCCAAAACTTTGAGCATTATGTTATTGAAAAAAAACGTCAGTCCATTGCAATTATGTTCTCCAGAGGCAACAAGAAGCTTTATCAGTTTGTTTATAAGGATTCGTTGCCATTGGGAAGCACGATTTATCAGACGAATTTTGAAAAAAGGCACTTTAGTAGTAAAAAAGACTAAAGAGAGGGAACCAAAAAAAAACGACCAAACATTAAAGAGTCTAAACCAAAGCAAATAAATAGAAAAATGAAAAAATTTACTGCACTCATTAGAATCTAGAGTTTTTGAAAGTTATAATTCGTTATAAGAAGTTCAAATTCTATATTTTCATATTTTACTCTATTTTTATATTCTATATAATATTTATATTTCTTATTATTACATACGATGATATATAAAGTTAAAGTTGATTCATTATTTTGTAATACGTCGTATTGTTAAAATAAATAACAAAAGATATATATAACTCAATGTTATTATTATTTAAATGATTTGATTTCCCTTTTTTATTTCATTAATAATTTTACTAAGCCCCCTATTCTGTAACTCTTAACAATAACGACACTGTCGTTAAGAATTACAGGATCCTCTTTGCTTGCAGAGTGAGAGAGAGTGAGAGAGCAAGCTTTGTGAGAGAGAGGATTGCACGTAGTGCGTCTCCGAACTGCTAGATGGCGAATCGTGGACACGCCAGCTTCCACTCTATCTGATCCTCTTTGGTTGTCACATGGGTTCGTGGCGTGCTTTACAAGCTCGTTTCTCAAATATTTTTGGTTAATAACTTTATGTATATATATATATATATATATATATATATATAAACGAGCTTGTAAAGCACGCCACGAACCCATATGTGGCACCTCGTTTCGCGTGGAAAGTGTATGCGTGAACTATTTCGACATATATATTAGTCATTTATGCCTTCCAATACTCAAAATAGCTGCTATAGTTTCCAAACTTTTTTTGTTAATAACTTTTTAACTAATAACGAGCGCGGGCTGAAACCTTCTGAAGGTCATTCAGGAGGGTGACCTTGACAACATACTAAAATATCAAGGTCATCCAAGGTGGTCCCCTCCATGTACACAATTACCGAAAACTTCATACACTTTTATAAAGCAGAAATCGGTAACCTCTTCCCAGATCATCAGAAAATTCAATACCAACCTTCCTTTAATGATGCTGTATATAAGATTACATATATAACTTATACTTTTTTAAATCAAAAATCGGTTACCCATTCAACGATCTTCGCCAAATTCAATACCAACCTTCCTTTAATGATGCTCTATATAAGAATAGGGGAGACCGGGGCTAAAAGGTCAGTTTTTTTTCGGTGCCGATTTTTAACAAGAAAATAAATAATTTTAGTTAAATGTGGTATACCACTGTAAAGAGTGAACCTTTAGCTACAAAATTTATATAGGAAATTTTTATCTACGTCGCTTTGTTTAACCGGTATAGAGCAAAAACGACAACGGTGGAAAAATTGAAATCTCAAAAATGCCGGGGTTTAAGCGTCACCCCCCCCCCCCCGGGGCTAATCAGTCACACTGCATTTTCAATACATATACGTACATCTAATCCGGAAAAATGATAGGATACATTTTAATAATTGTTTTTTAAGAGAAAAATATAAGAATTTATTTAAAATTTTTATGCGAAACATTAAAAAATAATTGTTTTACCTAGACCTATTCCATAAAACAATTTAGGCACGTGAATACAGAGGTTAACCAAATCGTAAACTCCCCAACGGCACGTCATATTGTCAACGCGGGCAACCACGGGGAACACGCGTGACGGCGTTCCGGTGCCATAGGATCAGCGCGGACCCTCGAGCAACCTAACCAAGCCGCGTTTCTCGCGGGGGAGCGATAAATAGCGACAGGGAGGTTAGAAAAGCTCGCGGTGGAGCGCGACCATTTTACCGACTCGACGGCGTTCTCGCGCCGATTCCTCGACGCGCCGACGACGACGACGACGACGACGGCCACGACCACCACGACGACGACGATGACGACGACGACGACGACGACGACGATGACCACCACGACGACGACGACGATGACCACCACCGACACCACCACCACTACAACGCCGGCGACAATGACGCCGAGACGATGCGGCGAACGCTGGACGATGCGGTCGCACGCGCGACTGTCACTGACACAACGACCAACAACGACGATCTACCGCGCGCGCGGCATGTCAACTCTCGCGCGGAAATCGCGGGATCTCAGAGCCGTGCCGTGCCTCGCCGTACCTCGCCGACGTGCCGTGAGCGCGAGCGATCTCAAAAACAACGGTCCGCCATCTTTTCGGTCGGCCAAAACACCCGTTTTGCGACGATACGTGCGTACTATTTCCCTCCTATACAAACTGACGCACGTGCAAGGGAAGACAGAATCACGCTCAAGGGAAACCTAACCTGAAATCGGCGAATTCGCCGTGAGCTGAAGTCGTGCGCCTGGCGCGCCACAGTGACTGACCAGCCCCGGGTGCTTACTGACTGATTAGCCATGGTGTAAATAGACAGGTGAAGCATTGCGCATAATGGCGGCAGGTTTGGCGGTTGAACCAATCAGGAGGCGACCCGTTTTGTAGGCGCTCACTTTAAAGTGAAATTCGATTATAAGAAATAAAAATGCGTGAATCATGTAAAATTTTAAATATATATTTAATGAAATAACCTTAAATTAATTAATTAATTAATGACAATTAAACCTACGTAACCCAACTAACAATAAGGCAGGAAAAACGGAATAAATGAATAAACTAATAAACGATTAACCCTTAAGCTGCATACGGCGTCCGACCCAAAGTGATATCTGCTCGTAACTGTAAAACTTGCAAGCCTGTCAGAAGATATTAAATAAACGATGTTTATCAAAATTACTATAAAATCGTCAATTGCAATGTAGACAGATGTTTCATGAATATTTTTATATTTTTAAAAATACTTTAAGGTAGGGAAAAATAGCGTTAAACGTGACAGACCCACGTATGCACTTAGAAGGTACCGAAAAAACCTATGCACTTTAAGGGTTAAACCTACCTGACCAAATCACAGACAGAAGAAAGGAGTTTAATACATAAATAAACTATAATGACAATTAAATTTGCGTAAGCAAATCAGGAATGTTAATCAAATATTATCCTACCTTGTTTAAGTTAGGTAGGTTTAATTGTTTATCAATTTATATTTATGGTTGGATTACGTACACATATTGTGGTTACGCACACACACACGGGGGAGGGGGGTGGCGGACGAATCAGTGCGTTTCCCGCTGCCCCCCCAACGTCAGGTAAAATGTGCCGAGAGGGACAGCCGGGGGGTTTTTAGTGGGGGGGTTGGAATCCCACACACACATATATATATATATATATATATAACCGCCCTCCCCGTCCCGGGGGAGGGGGTATTCGTGCGGATTTTCCCCCCGTCAAAAAAAAAAAAAAAAAAAAGTTACGCACACGATTTTTTCCGCACAACAGACGCACGCGACGGGTAACGGACATAACGGATGACGCGCTGACGGGAGCACCCATATTGCTTTTCTTGCAAAACGGGTCGCGCGCTGATTGGCTCAAAAACTGAACGAGTGCGCAGCGTCGGGAATGCTTCACCTGTCTACTTACACCATGTGATTAGCCCCAAACACAAGTTTCACTGGAAAACTACACTGGATTCGTGTTCAGCATGCATTACTCTTTATAATCACGTACCTCGAGATTTGGAGAGCAAATATTATTGCAGATATTACAAAATTTCCACGCGCAGAAAATTTCACTTTCACCTTCCGAAAACACGTTTGCCCTCGTAAAAATCATAACACGGCAGGTAACCTGCCGAAACTCCGTTGGTCACATGGGTACCATAAGCAGCGTTTACAATGTTAATAGCGAGTTCGCACAATATACAGGTTCCGAGATATTTGATTTGACGCTTCAACCCCGTTGACCTTTTAGCCCCGGTCTCCCCTACATGTATAACTTATACTCTATTTAGGCATAAATCGGTATCCCCTTCACCGATCGACGACAAATTCAATATCAACCTTCCTTTAATGATACTCTATCCATCAAAAAAAAATTTTTTTTAGATATAAATATTTTTTATAAATAAAACCAAAGAAATGTTTTACTCTATCCATCAAAAATATATGAAATAGGGGTAGAAAACTTCACCTATCCTCGTCAAATTCAATACCAACCTTCCTTTAATGATGCTCTATATAAGAATACATGTATAACTTATACTCTATTTAGGCATAAATCGGTATCCTCGGATCGACAATATCGACAAATTCATGTCAATACAGGATCCTCCCAGTGTTAAGTATAAATTTCTTGCAGAAATCGGTAACCCCTTCCCCGATTCTCGCCAAAGTAAATGCCAACCTTCCTTTAATGATATTCTATATAAGATTACATGTATAACTTTACATTTGTTTTAAACATAAATCGGTAACCCCTTCAACGATTAACGCCAAATTCAATACCAACCTTTCTTCAATGATAATCTATCCATCAAAAAATTCAGCTCAATATCACAAAATGTACAGAAATTAGAACAAACACACGGAGATTTGTTAAAACAGAAATCGGTAACCCCTTCACCAATCATCACCAAATTCAATACCAACCTTTCTTTAATGACACTCTATCCATAAAAACCAGCTTGATATCACAAAATTTACGAAAATTAGAGCAATCACGGAGATTTGTTAAGATAGAAATCGGTAACCTCTTTTGGAGACTTTAGAGACTTTAGAGAGAAAATGGGACTCTATAAGCTATCGAATGACACCTTATTTATTACTCTACGATTATTAGTTTCGAAGATATAAACGTTCAAAGTGTGACATGTTTTCGTTGCATGTGTGCCTGGATTTACCCCCCCTTACTGTCGACAAAGACATAGTTCTACGTAAAAAAAAACTTAAAGTCCGAGAAACTCATTTTTCTGCTGAGTTACGTCCATTTTTATTAGTAGAGTAGATGTAAGTAGCTGCAAAAATTACTAATTATAGGCAAAATTTGAACAGTAAGTCTCACGGTAACACATTTTTCTGATAAAATAATGTTGAAATTAAAGAAAAAAATATAGATATATATATATGGAATAAATTATTAATTTTTATAATACAATTAATTCATGTCAGTAATATGTTCACTTTTTCGTGTTTTTCCTAATACTGTCAACAGTATTATGGACATAAATCATGAAATGAACATAATACTGGCAGAACATAATACTTGGTGAATGACAGATAATAACCTCTAAACTTCTATCCCATACAGCACAAAATGTTTTCAAAAAATATTTTTGAATATTTCTATAAAAATATTGCAAGAAATATTTTAAAATGGTTTTAGGAATATTTTAAAAAAGTTAAAAAACCTTTTGTGATAACATTTTTAAGAATATTTTGAGAATCTTTTAAAAATATTTATAAAAATGTTCTTCTTTATCACCCAGGAAATATTTTCTTAAATATTTGAAATATATTTTTGAAATATTAATTTAAATCAACATATTTATTGTTTTATAATCTTGTTCCAAAATATTTAAAAATATTTTAAATCTATTATTGGTTCTAAAATCTTTTTTCAAATATTTTTGAAATATTATGAAATATTCTTAATTAAAAGATGCATGATAGCGCATCTTTCCGTGCTAGTTTGGAACGACGCTGCTAGGCGGCGCATAATGGTAAGACTAACTCGTAAGTAAATTTCAGTTGAGGGCTAATATAAGCAGGTCTCTGGCGAAGCAAAATCATGACATTCACAAGATAGATATGTATATTTTTCAAATATATAAAAAAAAAAGATGTACCTATACTTTACAGATATTAAAAAAATCTTTCAAACATGAAACACAATTATTACTTATTGGGTTAAACATATTTTATTTTTTGAAGTAATATTTCTAAAAAATTTTACAAATATTATTAAATATATTTATTTGCAATCTTATAAAAATATTTTTGAAAATATTTTTCTGACATGATCTGGCGGACATAGAAACATTCAAAAAATATTTTTGTGAATTATTTTAATCTTCCTAAAAAATATTTAAAAAATATTTTAAAAACATTTTGTGCTCTATGGGATGTCGACTTTGTTTTGATAGCGTGAACTCGGGTTATCGGGATACCATACCTATTATTCTTACATATTATATAGATACCTATTCTCAAAATTTACTTGGCACACCTGTTGAGGTTAATGTAAGTAAAATTATTATTTAATCATAATATTATTCTAAAATATTAAAATATTATTCTAACATATTAAATTTATTTATGACGTTTGCTTGTAGTGCTAATGTAATTAAGAAGAAAGTAAAGAAAAATGAGTAAACAAAAAAGATGCTTATACAGCACAAATAATGTAAAGGAAGCATTATCTGGAGGGTTTGGAGTCATTAAATATTGCGGGAGTGACGAACTGTGGGGTCCTTATCTCTGCTGACACACACATACACACACACATACACACACAATGGGCAAAATCCGACCAGCAACCTCCCCATGGTGCCCATTGGGTAATGCTAATGCTGGCGGTAATTGAGTGCACAGAACTGCAGGTAACTTTGATACACCGTAACTCCGCGAAAAAAAATCGTACGGACGTCAAATTTTTTTTAATTTGCAAAGAAAAGTCCATATTTTACGACAAACATGATGATATTTGCGAAAAAAAATTTATTCCACCCCGCAGAGTTCGTCAAACTATGCAATTTTTCGGAGAAAAAACACGTCCTTACTTTTAAAGAGATGGCGGAAGGGGAAGAGAATAAAATCAAAATCTAACGAAAGTTCCTTAAAGTAGAGACTTTACCCTTCAAAATGAAAAAAAATTCAAATACGACAATTTTTTGCGGAGATACGGTTATTTGAAGTTATGCGAAATTTTGGTTAAATTGAGTGTTGCGATACTTTTTTTGGCCAGTGTATTTAAATGAGTAGCTTAACTCTGACTCATTATAAAACATTTTATTTGTTTTTAAATTTTATATAAATTGAATTTTAAATAAATGGAATTTTAAATAAATGACATTTATCAAGTCAAAAATAAAGATATTCTCTAAATAAGAATGTTCTTTTCTTCTGTGATAGCTGTACTGGAATATGCTCACAGCAATGCTTAAAGGCTGGGCACGAAGAAAAAAATTCCAATAACTATATTACTCTAACTAATAGAGTTCACTAGTTGTCCGATTGGGTTCCTCGATCAATGCACTTTTTGGTATGCGCTTCCATAATATGCATTAAATGCGCATATAATGCGGGACAAATACCCGCATTTAATGCAAAGTTTAATGTACATTCAAAGCGCATTGGCGCTTCTTGGGAAGCTTTGACGACTATCGAAAGGAGTGGAAAATGTTCCTTCCGCATATGTATTCCTTGCAAATCTTACTTTTTGGCCAATTGTATGAGTTTAACGAATACGTGAAACATTATAGCACAAGTATAGAGCGAATAATAAGGAAATTGCACGCACGACAAAATATGATTGTCAACATGTCACAGAAGACGAGGACAGAGTTCTCCATTGGACAGAGTTCTTATTTCTATCGCTACGACTACCGTCAACGCGGAGTTCTCAGGTCAGGGACCAGGAGCCTTAAAAACTCATAGAATGTGTAGTACGAAAAGGATTATAGTGTTATTAAAGCTTGGTGTGGCATTGTTAAGTCAATTTAGATTTTACTCCAAAACTATGTCATGAAGAGCGCAATATGCGTTATTTTATTTTCTGAAAAAAATACACACTGAGTTAAATGGCAAACATGTCGTAACTTCCGCCACATTTTTATTTTTCTGTCGCTACTTAATTATTATTTTTGTGTTCTCTCCATCTTTCTTCCCTCTATTCTTTTTCTTTCATTCATACAACCATTCACACAACATTACTACTTCTCTTTTCTCAGTCAGATCGTTCCACTGTTATATGCTTAAAATTTAGTTAATGATATTCATTAACTAAATCGCTTTTAGTTAATAATTGTTAAGATTATTGTAGATTATTAATTAGTAATCATTAAAATACAATATAATTGATGTACATATGCATCGTTGCGTGTCTATAATGAAGAACGTATGAATACTTGGATCCTAGGATTCGAATATTCATAAATAAGGAAATTTTACATTTTTGTGTTTTGAATTCCATAAACTCTGTAATCTTTAAAGGTTTTGTGTTCTGAAATTCATAAATATAAATATCTGTTATGTTTTGAAATTCGTGAACTTATTAGGTCCATGAACTTCTAGGTCGTTGGATTATCCAATACTCTCGGTTCTTTAGATAACTGGACTTTCAAACCTTTGGATCCTTGTATTCTTAAATGTTTGGATCCGTGGATCCTATGATTTTCAGTTCCAGTAAGATTCACGTTTCATTCTGTCTTTTTACATTCTTTCCTTTTTCCTCCCTCCGATTGGAATTATGTATATACATTATTCACAACTCACCACGTATCTCATTTTCATACTCGTTTAAACATGTTCAAACGTCCGCCGAGCATTGTATCGTCGTTTGTGTGTGACGCGTATCATTTCACAACTCAGTCTGTACATGTGTGCGTGCGCGCACGTGTGTGTGTGTGTGTGTGTGTATGTGTGTGTGCACGCGCGCGCGTGCGCGGATGTATGAATAGTGAGAATAGTAGTAATAATAGTAATAATAGTAGTAATAAAGTAGCAGCGTCAACAATGGTAGTGGTGATGATTGTAGTAGTAATAATAGTAGTAGTAGTAGTAAAATAGCAGTAGCAGTACTAGTAGTCTAATAGTAATAGTAGTAGTAGTAGTAGCAGTAGTGATAGTAGTAGTAGTAGTAGTAATGGCAATAGTAGTAGTAGTAGTAGTAGTAGTAGTAGTAGTAGTAGTAGTAGTAGTAGTAGTAGTAGTAGTAGTAAGTAGTAGTAGTAGTAGTAGTAGTAGTAGTAGTAGTAGTAGTAGTAGTAGTAGTAGTAGTAGTAGTAGTAACAGTAGCAGCAGTAGTAGTAGTAGTAGTAATAGTAGTGGTAGTAGTAGTAATAGTAGTGGTAGCAACAGCAGCAGCATTAATAATAGAAGTAGAAGTAGTAGTAGTAGTGGTGGTAGTCGTGGTGGTGGTGGTGGTGGTGGTGGTGGTTGTGTTGGTAATAGTAATAGTAATAGTAGCAGCAGCAGCAGCAGCAGCAGCAAAATATTGTAGTAGTAATATATAGTAACAGTGTACTATACATGTACATATAGTATCTCCGTACATGCTTACGTGTATACGCATACGTATACTCGCTCGTGCATGCATACATACACAATTTCATATTGTATGTATACATATACATATACATATACACATACACACACGCGCTTATACACATAGAATGTCTCATCTTACTAAACCATCTTAAATATTTTTGCTATTTTTAATAGTAGGTAAAATTAGAACTAGTGTATGCTTTTGAGAGAAACGTAATGCGTAATAACAATTTTCGTTGCACATGGAGGCATAAAAAAGATTTGAAACCCGATTTTTAAGTATGATTTTTCTTACATGATATGATTCCTTTAAGCGTCGTCTACAATGGCAGTAGGAGTATGCAGTAAGACGTAAGCAGTAAGCTACTGACCAACCACAGTCCGATTATTCTTTGAATTGTAAAAATCCCATTAGTCAATAACTTACTGCTTACGTCTTACTCTATACTCCTGCTGCCATTGTAGACAACGCTTTAGTCATTCCATGTATAAAAGTATTAAGCTTATCAACAAATAAATAGTTCACAAAATATATTTTATGCTTTATTCTCGTATGTTTTGATATAAAATATAAAATACCTGCAAAAATATTAATTTTTAAATTTATCTTAATACTTTTATGTACAGAAAAACGAGATGAATTAATTGGTTTAAAGAAAATACATAGTTGTTTTATAAATGTTAAAAAAAAAACGCAATTTGCAATATGTACCTAATTATATAGTTTTCAAATACAGTTTATGTATTTTCATATTAATTCATTCATCTCATTATTCTGTGCATAAAGTAATTTAAAAATTAATATTTATAAGAATTAATATTGAATATTTTATATAGAATTTTATACCAAAATATACCAGAATGAAGTATAAAACTCATAAATTACTGATTTATTAATAATTTTATGTGAATACTTTTATACGCAGAATGATTAGAGGAATTATGTAAAAAAAAGCATACGCGTCTGTTAAAAAAAATCACACAAATTGCTCTTGAAATTTTCTTCGTGACTCTATGCATAATGAAAGTATTAGTACTACATTACATGCCCTTTAAAATCGTAAAATCTTTTATAACTTTAATTTTTTCGTGTTATTTAGAATAACAATGATATTTAAGGTATTTGAATTAGAACTGAAACTGTACGTACATATGCATAGATAGAGATATGTATGCACATATATTATTTTGTATGTGTATGCGCACGTGTGTGTGTGTGTGTGTGTGTGTGTGTGTGTGTGTGTGTGTGTGTGTGTGTGTGTGTGTGTGTGTGTGTGTGTGTGTGTGTGTGTGTGTGTGTGTGTGTGCGTGCGTGTGCGTGTGCGTACGCGCGCGCGCGGGTGGGGTACAATTTTTATGCATTTACAAAACGCTTCAAATAGAAATAATATTTGCCGATTAAATGGTTCGGTCAAAAATCTTGTTACTCTTTGCCTTTTCTTAAAACGTATAACAATAATTCAGTCTAATACATTCCAAAGCACCAATTTATAATTATACGATCATAAATTCATACTTATTTTTAAACCACGACATACCGAAGTAATAAATTTTATTCCTTGCTTATTTTTTTACTAAATAGACTAAAATTGCACCTAATGCAAATAGAAGTCATGCGAAAGTTTATAAAGATTTTTGTTCCTACAATATCATCTGTTCGTGTAACACATTTTTTGAATGAAAGTGACGTTTGTGAGTAAACGCACTTTTGAATCTAATGAAGAAATAATATCAAATGTCTATGAATATCACGGATTTTCCGCAGCAGGAATTTACGATACCAAAAATGTACGATATCGAGAGAATTTCTAGTATATCATAAATACCCAGGTAGCAAAGTGACGTCAAATGACATATTAATAACGTCCCAGATAGCAAAGCGTGTCTGAGCAAAATCGCGTAAACCTGATTGCTTATGATGCTGGCAACTTGCCGTACATTTGCTTCAATTGATTTCGAGTAATTTAATATTTGAAGCAACACGCAGGCAACGTTGGATACATGTATTGCTAGCAATTTGTCGGCAAGAGAACAGCATCAAATTTATTTCGCGTTGCTAGCAATATGACAGCATTGTGTGATCCTATGAATTATTACAGCAACATGACAGCAACAGACGATTTTAGACCGCAGCATAAGTTGCTGGCAAGTTGCTATACAAAATTGTTATATCGTGAAGGCATCATCTTGTCGACAAATGCGGACTCAGTTGCCACAATTCTGAACACATACTATGTTGTCGGCAACATGCCAGCAACCATGCAGACACATTGCTATCTGATCTTAATGACGTCCTCTAACGTCAATAAGACGTCTTTAGACGTCATCTTGCTACTTTGGTATGTAGTAGATATTAAAAAATGACAAGTTAATATCGAGAAATTACAATGTCAAAGGAAGAATCTGCGAAATTATGAATCAACGATACTAAAAATCTGTGTGTTTGCATGTTTCATCTTTAATGTGTATTTCTAATCTGCGTGCGCTTGTATCATTGAGTCCTCCCCATGAGTATAAATGTCAATGTATGTACCCGATAAAAGATTTTTTATATAAAAAAATATGTAATTGTATATAAAATATGAGCATATATATATATATATATATATATATATATATATATATATATATATAGAGAGAGAGAGAGAGAGAGATATATATTCGACCTGTTATGTTAAAAAGGATTATGCCCAGTTTGGGCTCCGAGTGAACAGTCATGAGTCATATATTAATCGATAGGGGGGTACTCACGAAGTACGAAACGGAAAGTTTGAGTTGCCTAATTGAAGTCTGATGAGCGTACGGACCTAACCTACATTATAAATTATTTAAAAATAAAAATGTATTATTATTATTTTAAAGTACTGTTTAAATCATTCAACTTTTGTTTAAAAAATTTTTTTCTATTTTTTATAGTTTCGGAAATATTCGACTCAAAAGAGAAAAGTCGATTTTTTTCAAAGGGGTGTTTCAGCCCCTAAACATGCGTATGGGCACGTATAAAAAAATACGTGTCCCTTATTTTTGTCTAGAAAACGACATTTTAAAGCTCATCAAAATCTTTCCTTGACGGAGGACACTTCCGTACCTTTCCTTGTTAGCCGGGTTAATGAACTGTATTAAATACATTCTAGACATATTATTTCAATGTCTTTGGTATAATCCGTCATCGCCGTCACCACGGGAAGGCCTGGACGCAGAGAAATCGAACTAGACCAGTAGTACATGGTCATAATATGGTCATAATAGCGAAGTTTAGACAGCTCTAGCATTCAGAGGACTCGTTACAAAGTTATGCCCATGAAACTTTTTAATCCTCTTTTGATATGCGCTACAATTCTAACCACATCTGATTGCTGTTCACTAGGGGCCCAATTTTTCATATGAAACTGGGCATAGTTCTTTAACACCCTGTATATATATTTTTTTTTTCTTTCTCTTGTATAATCTCTGTTCGTGTATATAGGAAAAATAATAATAAGAATAATTGATAAATAATTTAAAAAATAACTTTTGTATTAATTTTTTTATAAAAGTAAAATTACAATTAGATTATATAATATTATATATATGTACAATATAATCGTATATAATCATATTTTACGTATAATTATTACATTAATATATGGTTATATTTGTAAAGGCAATTTTTTCTCATATCTTCAAAAACTTCTTTTTTATTAAAAAAATAATACAAAAATTATCCTTTTTATTATTTTTAATTCTTCTTATTATTTTTCCTGTGTATACAAACAGAGATTATAGAAGAGAAAGTAAACATATATGGACATATTATTTATATATATGTATATATATATATATATACCTATATATACAGGGTGCCCCATTTTAAACAACGCACCTCGATAATTCTTCAACGAAGCATTTTCAGCAAAAATGTTTCAAACAAAAGTTGTACGGTTTCGAGGGGCACATAAGATGGTGTCATTAGTTTGACCTTGAATAGTTGCTTGAAGGTCACGTAAAGGTCACCTTCAATTTTTTAAATGGAACTACCTACTTTTTATTGCATATTCTTGTAGCTTATCTCGAGGGTTTTCCAAAACACTATAATGAAGTATTTTTTCATTAAGAACTTTTGGAATTATTAGGATTGAAAGTTCTAGTATTTTGACATAAAATACAAAATATCTTGTAAAACATTAAGTTTTCGGTAATGTTACCTTAATACTTTTATGCACAGAATAATGAGACGAATCAATTGGTATGAAAAACAGACATAGTTGCTTTTAAAAAAAAGTATGCAGATGCATGTTGCAAATTACATATTTTTTCTTAAAGAAACTATGTCTTTTTTTCATACCAATTGATTCGTCTCATTATTCTGTGCATAAAAGTATTAAGGTAACATTACCGAAAACTTAATGTTTTACAAGATATTTTGTATTTTATGTCAAAATACTAGAACTTTCAAGCCTTATAATTCCAAAAGTTCTTAATGAAAAAATACTTTATTAAGTGTTTTGAAAAGCTTTCGAGATTAGCTACAAGAATATGCATTGAAAAATAGGAGTTTTTATTTAAGAAATTGAAAATGACCTTCATGTGATCTTCAAGCAACTATTCAAGGTCAAACTAATGACACCATCTTATGTGCCCCTCGAAACCGTACAACTTTTGTTTGAAACATTTTTGCTAAAAATGCTTCGTTGAAGAATTACACAGGCCGACAAAATTTTGCGAAACTCCAAAACCTGAGACCAGACTATACTTTCCCAAAGGTTTTCGGTCCGCTGAATCCGAATCCGCCAGCAGAATTGCTCCATCATATCAGGTTTTCGAGATATCCTAATCTGAAAGTGCAAAAAACACAGTTTTTCGCTATATTCGGGGTTATATTAAGGACGTTCTCCGGTCCTTATACTAGAGAAAATCGATTTTCTTAGGATTTTCTTGAAACTGTGAATATACGTCAATTTAGGTGTGCTTTATGCGTGGTATAAATTTCAGTACCTCTTCCGGTATAAAAAATAAAGATACTGAGCCTCAAAGTTTCAACTTTTACTAACGAAAAGGTTTTCCAGGCCAAACGGTAAGAGATACGAGGTTGGCCAAGAGGACCAAAGTTGCTCCTCTCGTCGAGTTCTATAAGGAAAAAATGCCAAAACTAAAAAAAAATTAAATTTAAATTTTTTTTTTGAAACTTTGAGGCTCAGTATCTTTATTTTTTATACCGGAAGAGGTACTGAAATTTATACCACGCATAAAGCACACCTAAATTAACGTATATTCACAGTTTCAAGAAAATCCTAAGAAAATCGATTTTCTCTAGTATAAGGACCGGAGAACGTCCTTAAACCGCGAATTAATTTTTCTCCACAAAACTCGTTACGGCATCTGAAAGTACTACTCTTCGCCTTCAAAATTCTTTTTGAATTTTTCAGATATCTTATTTCTTCTCGGAGATATCGTCCGTTGAAATTTTTTAGTTTGGCGTTTTCGTTACAACCTCCCTAACTTTGAAAAAAGTCTAAGATTTTCGAATTCGCCTTTTTTTTTGGTCAATTAGACAGACCACAGTTATGTATTCTTATGTTTTTGGAGTAGCTGAATTTGAAATTGCAGTCTGCTTACCCCCTCGAGTCCCCCCCCCCCCCATAGCTATGACTCGATGGGGTAAGCAGACTGCAATTTCAAATTCAGCTACTCCAAAAACATAAGAATACATAACTGTGGTCTGCCTAATTGACCAAAAAAAAAGGCGAATTCGAAAATCTTAGACTTTTTTCAAAGTTAGGGAGGTTGTAACGAAAACGCCAAACTAAAAAATTTCAACGGACGATATCTCCGAGAAGAAATAAGATATCTGAAAAATTCAAAAAGCATTTTGAAGGCGAAGAGTAGTACTTTCAGATGCCGTAACGAGTTTTGTGGAGAAAAATTAATTCGCGGATTAATATAACCCCGAATATAGCGAAAAACTGTGTTTTTTGCACTTTCAGGTTAGGATATCTCGAAAACCTGATGTGATGCAGCAATTCCGCTGGCGGATTCGGATTCAGCGGGCCGAAAACCTTTGGGAAAGTATAGTCTGGTCTCAGGTTTTTAAAAATGTCGGCCTGTGTTATCGAGATGCGTTGTTTAAAATGGGACACAATGTATATATCTTTTTATATAAAAAATTTTTTACCGAATAAAAACTTTAGTAGCATCGGTAATAGTAACAATATTAGCGGTAGCATCCATAACAGTATGCAGCGATATTCGTATTCTGTGTGATAGAGTCTAGTATTATTATATTAACTGCGACCATTATTATTATTGTTATTAATCATAACAATAATAATAATTGTCGCAGTTAATAATAATAGCGCTGTTTTGTATAACTGTAAGCAATCAATGACATTTTGTATTGCTGGTACTAAATCGCACAAATTGTATTTACTACACTTCTTGGAAGCTAGCCGATAATTTACAATACTTTCTAAATGTAAAAATTTAGTGCGAGAAAAGCGCGATTAAAATTTCTCGGATTTTGAGTCATCAAGGTCCCAAGATTTCTTGGATTTCAAATATTTTTGAAGCAAATCAGAGGAATTGAGATTACGACATACCAAGTCACATAATTTTAGCCTGCGTTTGTTTATTCCCAATAGCTCCCAGTGTAAATAAACGAACGCAGGCTTAATGAAATCAAGTCATTGTTTTTCAAAAATTGATTTAGCATTCTTTTTTATTGCTTTCATATTTTTCCTAAAAATTCTTTGGCAAGACTACACGAATTTTTTGTAACAAGTCTAATTGAGTTTAATAGAATTTATAAATTAATTTGAGCTCAGAATTATCAAATAATTTTTCTTGAGATGCTTTAGCATGATATCTTAAGACCTTCGATTCCATATGATTTCCTCAATAGATAAACAAATGAATAGAAAACAAGACGCGATGCGCACAAATGTTCAATGTAACTAAATGTCTGTGTGTGTGTGTGTGTGTGTGTGTGTGTGTGTGTGTGTGTGTGTGTGTGTGTGTGTGTGTGTGTGTGTGTGTGTGTACATCCATGTACTGGATCCATGTACATATGTCTGGATGTATTATAACTTAAAAAAAAAAAAAAAACACAAATACTCGATTCTATACTTGGCAGTATTGTGAACAATCGCCCGACAGGCGTTTAATTGTTTCTCCTTATTATACTTGTTCTGCTTTTTCCGTCACAATGCGGTTCTTAAATCTCGAAAAAGACATCTCAACAAGACGAGAATGACGTAGACGGTGAACGTCCTTGGCAGTGATCGTAGAATTGCGTGTTCGTTTTTTATGTCTTTTCTTATGCATTATTTCGATCTTTTTTGATTCGAAATGTTAAATATTATCTCATGTAACTGTGGCTTTTAACAATCTTTTTTTGCAACTAAACAGCATGTATTATTACAAGCGTTGCTAACTTTAAAAAAAGTAAAGCAGTAAGATTAGGTACACGCGTTATCATGTAAAATACGCCGTAATTTTGACTTCCTGGATTCTTGGATCGTAAACTTTTTGAATTAATAGACCATTGATTTTAAAACAATTTCATGAAGTTCCAGAATCATTAGTTTTTCAAATTTTTAGATTCTTGAAATTTCAATCAATTTAATAATTTTGTTAACATCAAATTTTACGAAATTCTTGAAATATCAGTTCCTTCAGTTCATAGGTTCTTGCATTGACTGAATTCTTATATAATATTGAACATTATTTTTTACAATTTTATTTTTAAATGGTATATAAATAAGAAATAATTACTTACTTAATAATCAATTTAATCAATTAAAATTCTATTTAAATTTTAATTTATGTAATGTTGAAATATAAATAGAATCAATTTAAGTTTTATTTCAATTTATTTCCAATTTCCTCCTAAAATATCTCTGTTAGTATTTAACACACATCATTGCAATACTCTATCACAAGTTTTATATATATAATAATATATATATTATATATATTGTATATATATATACACACATATATATATATATATATATATATATATATATATATATATTACATTTATACTTATATATTACATGAATATATGATGCTTGCTTTTTCCGATTCAACTAGCGAGACATTTACTGGAGAATAAAATTACGTATAAATGGTTAGCATATATAATAAATCTCTTTATTTCAGATTTAAAAGATAAAAATGGAAAGAATTAAAAAAATCCAGTGATTGTAACTCAAAAGATTTCATCATCTAAAGAAATTATTGAGAATCTGAGAATCTTGTCTTGAAATCCAACAATTTAAAAATTCAACTATTTCGTGAATTAAAAAATGTAGAGTCTAAAAATTCAAAGATTTAAGAATCCAAGAATTCTTCGTCATCATCCTTTAGTTTTAACGATTAGAGGCTAAATGTTTTCTTGTGTTAGCATATTCTGTTATTGAATTCTGAGAACTATAAAAGGATCTTTCCCATAAACTTTTACTTTAACTCTCATCAATCTTCTTCTTCATAATTACTTTTTAAAATGTTCTATTAACTATATCCATCCTTAATAATCCACTTTCGCAGTCTCTCTATTTTTTCTTGGTTTTTCTACCCCCCCTCTCTTTTTTTTCTCTCTGTTACTCTTTTCCATTTTACTTTTATTTTTATCATTCTAATAATAACACGGCAAACTCGTGTAATTTCGCTTACGTTCTTTTTTATAGCAAGTTCGTTTTTCATTTCATTAAAAGATTAAAACGGACGGTTAAATTTCAAGTATCTCTTTTTTATTTTTTTTTGTTTCTGCTTGTTGGTGAGCCGATGTCCGCTGCTGAAGGCACAAGGCTTTGCACTAGAACTCGGTCACCTATCCTAGCTGACTCATCTACGATCTATTACCGAACTATGTTCTGGGAATTTGTTTAAACCTCGAGCGGGAGCATGTAACACGCTGTATTAATTAACATCTCATTATCTTGATATTTTTTATAAAAGTAATTTAAACAAATATTTTAAATATT
The DNA here is from genome assembly GCF_030848795.1 of Temnothorax nylanderi. Taxonomy (NCBI): domain Eukaryota; kingdom Metazoa; phylum Arthropoda; class Insecta; order Hymenoptera; family Formicidae; genus Temnothorax; species Temnothorax nylanderi. Next base: position 43,498 of record NW_027249556.1, on the reverse strand, counting down.
TATATGTATCATGACTAAAAATATTCAAAATTAAAGAAACTTATTTTTAAGAGCATTATACAAATTTGATAATGTTTTAATGATGATAATAAATAAATAAGAGCACTTTTGATATGAACAATTAATTATCTTAAAAATGCAATCGCTCGAGAATTAATTCAATTCAACAAGTTTCATCGCTTTCGTTCTACACATTACTGCTTTTCTAAATCATCGATCGATCGTCACGTCATTTCCCCTCGTTCAATCTCGATATTTCTGTCAATTTGGAACGAAAGGTGATCGATTCGTCTTAAGCATATCATGCATCTCATTCGTTATTCCTTAACTATCTTATAAAATTTAATCTTCGGTTAAACCATCATTTAACGGATGGAGGAAGCCGACTTTAAATTGCTGTTTTGCTCGATCGAAAATCGTGGCACAAATAATAGGTAACAATGTTCGAGCAATTTCAAAATTTCAAAATTTTTGAGACTTCTATTCCCAGATTATTTATTTCTTTTGAAAATCATTATCTTTGCAATTAAATTTTTTAAAAGTAATAATACGTAGAATAGATAATAATTGCAAATTTATAACAGTTGCAATATATAGTGAATTTATTACAATATTATTCGCTGTACAATTTTCGATTCGGTAAACGAATTCAAAGTTGGTTTACTCTATTAACTTAAAATATATATTTTTATTCTTAATAAAAAAAATATGTATTTTTCCATATTTCTGTTTGAAAACAGTTCAATCGGAGAGTTCTATTCCAGTTGCTCCAAAAAAGACATCAGTTATATTTATTACGAATATTATTATATTTCCTCGCACACCTTTGCAGGACGTCCCGTACATTTCTTTTCTATTCATTATTAAAAACGCACATTTTTTTTTGTAAAAATTTCTACTATTACGAGGTATATATATATATATATATATATATATATATATAAACCGAAGAGACACAATTAGCTTACAATGTGAATGTTCTATTTTGCTTCCTGTATTATTATTTATGAGCATCATATTTCTATATTCCGTAAGAAAATAATACATTTGAAAAAATTCCTGTTTCATGACATTTAAATAACATGTTATATATACACAGTATAGATCTTAAAAAAAAATATATATATATATATATATATGTCTCTCGCGAAAATAATATCATCCCTTTAGCCCTTTCTCCTGTTTAGGGACGCCCTGTACATTTTTATGTGGTTTGTATTAATAAAAATATTAATACACAGTTTCAAGACACGCCATCCTGCTGCGGTGTAGATCCTTTCCAATCTTTTTTCCATCGTTCTCATTTTCGCTCTAGTCTCTCCTTCTCTCTCCCTCTCCCTTCTTTTTTCTTTTTCACACGCGCGCGCGCGCGCGCGCCCACACACACACACACACACATCTGTTTCCTACACTCTCTTTCCCTCTTTCTGGTATAAACAATGTACATGCTAGCAAGATATATTATGCTGTATGTGTATGAGTGATATAGATTCTATGCTATTGTTATACATATCTATTTTCTTTTTCGCGCTCCATTCATGCGACGCTGCTCAATAGTGAATATCGCACGGGTCTCGTTCCGCTTCGCTCTTTTTACGGCCAAGATTTGGGAAAATGCTGTATTAATGGCGACTACAGATTTTAATCCTCGAACTTGTTAATCCTCGGCCAGCAGCATCGCCGATTGCGTAAATCATCCTTCGTTACGATTCCCTTAGTCTCATCCTGCCGATATAATTTTCTACCCTCTCCCTCCCTTATAGTAACCACACTTGCTGCTATTCATTTTCTCAAGAATGACTAATGTGACAATACACACTCGTCAAATATATCAATATACCTTATCGTATAATACATTACATTTACATATCGATTGTGTGTAAGGATGTATCCAGGTAGAGGATATAGCGATAAAATGTAAATTGCAGGTAGCTTTCTTTATATATCTTCAATCTCTGTTCTCTATGTATCACAGCCTGGGCCGCGCCACTGCCTATCTCTCACAATGATATATTCGTTCTTATTCTTATTCCTTTCCTTGCTCCTTCCTTTGAAACGTGCGTGTCTCTGCGCGTATTTTCAATGTGCGAGGCCTTTCCTATTCCTCGTTTCCAAATCGGCCCCACGCGATTCGCATAGGTTAGGTCTAATCGCGACATAATATTTACGATTTTGTGAACAAAAGAAAGTATTGGTACGGATGAACGACTATTTCAATTTAAATAGTCTTGAATAGACGAGTATTACAAAAATTACTTCGAACAAAAATATATGGAACTATGAAGATCGATAATTCCATGAATCGTATAGATACGTCGTGTATATCTTATGCCATAGATCTTTGGTAGCATAGAGCTTCAATTCTTTAAATCTTATTGTGTGTCTATGGTACTATACAGATCTTTCTCGCATCAAACTCTCTCTTATCACAAGTATTAAATCATATGTATTTTCATCAGCACATTGTTCTCAGATGTATTTTATCATTTATTATTTCCACAAATTCTCAACTTTCTTTTTTCACAGTATTATATACATAAATCTAAATCTATAAAGACTTTCTATAACAACTTTCTGTGCGTCACACATAAGTTACATGCGAATAGCGTGGGGCCGGTCTGTCTCACGCTTGTCTAACAAGCCATATAAAGATCGATCAATCTAGGGTGACACCTAGAGATGGTCGATCGAGAGAAAGAACAAATGATCAAAATGAATCTAAAAACAGCACTGATACAATATGTTGACTTGCTATGTTGAGGCAGTGGCATAATGGTGCACTAGTATAAGAATTACGCAGGCCGTTTTCCACGTCCGTGCGTCCATCGACGCCGTTGTTGCTGTTGCTGCTACCGCGACGTCAGATGATTTCTTCAGCCGACCGGCGCAATCGCCGTTGATCGGCGACTGAGAAACTAGGGCACCACGTCCCAGATTTCGGCGAGGAAAAGTGGCAGCTTCTTGTTCTTAAATTTCAGGTTCAAGCACATTTCACTGTTTTGATTTCCAAGGGTTCTGAGTTCGGTTAAAACTGATAGAAGTTTAGCGAAGATCGTACAGGATTTCGGTCGACGACGATTATCTACATATGCTTTCAATGTCTTCAAATAGATCTCCTGAAGCTTCTCCACTTTTCTGCTTTCCAACAAATTGGGTCTCTCTGCAAAGTAATAATTATTAGATTTAAATAAAAATATCCAAATGATAAAAACGGAAATTGATATTAATAATTAATAAAATTGTATCTGGTTCCTTATCCAAATCAAAATTTATCTATTTAGATTATTCATTATATTCATTATTTGTTATTATTTTTATTTCTCCAGGCGACTATAAAAATTATAGAAAAGGGAATTTAACTTGACACACATATTATCACGTGACGTTTAAAAAATTTTAGCCATCGCTCTTTATTAAAAGTTATTAACAAATTCGTTAAATGTAAAGTAAAAATGCGTAGAATTTCTCAATTTGGAATTAGAATTAAGTTAAGCTAGAAAATGTTGAATTCATTGAGAAACTACAGATATACATATTTAAAATTATAAATGTTTTAAAACGATATAAAAGAACTGTTCAAAACCTGTTTTTAAGGAGGTTCGTCTACTACTCTGGAGTCAAAAATGCGATTGAATAATAATGTCATTACAGCGATTCCGAATTATATGCAATATTAGTATAATGAATTGTGGATGCTATTTATGTGCTATATTCTTCGTAAATTATTAGTGTATAGAATATTAACAAATATATGAGGAAGTATGAGAGCGTCAACGACTCGGGAATCGTTGTCAGGTACTTATTATCCAATATTATATAGTAAAAGAAAAATCACAAATCATACTAGTCATATCATACTATAATATAAAACCCGACTGTTTGTCTGTCTGTCTGTCTGTCTGTCTGTCCGTCTGTCCGCGAACTACTCATTCGTTAGTGGACCGAATTTTTAACAAGTATATGAAATAGGGGTAGAATTTCCCGGGAAGTGCCATGATGTGTATAGTTTTTTGTTACCGGCTTTCTGGAAACCGGTTTTTCTAATTTTTCTAATTTTTCGGGAAATAATTGACTGAATCTCAAAGAATTGTATATGAAGTAGGGGTAGAATTTTCCGGGGAGTGCTATAAAGTGTATAATTTTTCGTTACCGATCTTTTTGGAAGCCGGTTACGAAATTTTTCCAATTTTTCGGGAATTACTTGACCGAATCTTAAAGAATTGTATATGAAGTAAGGGTAGAAAGAACTAAAGAATGTAATAGAATTAGAAAAATTGCTAATAATAAAGGGGTTTCCGATTTTTGTTAAAAAAAATGTACGTGATTGTTCTAATTTCCGCAAATTTTGAGATATCAAGCTGAATTATTTAAATAATTTTTAATTTTATTTTTACTTTTTCGTTACCGATTTTTTGGAAACCGGTTTCAAAAAAATCGGTTATGAAAACTACTCATTCGTTAGTGGATCGAATTTCAAAGTATGGTATATGAAGTAGGGGTAAAATTTTCCGGCGAGTGCCATAAAGTGTATAATTTTTCGTTACCGATCTTTTTGGAAACCGGTATCAGAAATTTTTCCAATTTTTCGGGAAATAATTGACCAAATCTCAAATAATTATATATGAAACAGTGGTAGAATTTTCCGGGGAGTGCTATAAAATGTATAATTTTTCGTTACCGATCTTTTTGGAAGCCGGTACCGAAATTTTTCCAATTTTTTGGGAATTAATTGACCGAATCTCAAAGAATTGTATATGAAGTAGGGGTAGAATTTTCCGGGGATTGCCATGATGTGTATAATTTTTCGTTACCGATCTTTTTGGAAACCGATTCAGAAATTTTTCAAATTTTTCGGGAAATAATTGACCGAATTTTAAAGAATTATATATATGAAATAGGGGTAGAAAGAACTAAAGAATGTAATAGAACCGGTTACGAAATTTTTCCAATTTCTCGGAAAATAACAATTAGTTCGCGGTCAGACAGACATACAGACGTTAGGTACTTATATATATAGATAGAGGTAGAAAGAACTAAAGAATGTAATAGAATTAGAGAAATTGCTAATAGTAAAGGGGTTTCCGATTTCTGTTGAAAAAAAGGTACGTGATTGTTCCAATTTCCGCAAACTTTGAGATATCAAGCTGAATTTTTTTATGGATAATTTTTCGTTACCGATTTTTTGGAAACCGGTTTGGAAATTATTCAAATTTCGAGAAATAATAAGTATTAATTGACCAATTTTCTTGAAACCAGTGCTAAAATTTTTTTAATTTTTGGAGGATAAGTTTGATTTTTCATTAATGGATAATTTTTTATTAATGGATCGATTTTCTTGAAACCGGTGCCAAAATTTTTCTAATTTTTTGTTGATGATTTTGATGAAACGGGTACCAAAAGATTACTTATTTTATGGGGATGGCTACTATGGGGATAAAAATTGGGGGTTTTATGGGGTTCTATTGGTGTTCCTAATTAATGGGTGAATTTGGGGGGAGAGGAATAGATTTTGAGCCCGCGCTTCGCGCGGGCTCAAAATCTAGTAATTTATAAAAACCTATAACAATTGTCAGAGAATACTAAAGACTTAAAATGATTAATACATTGATGATTGCGTGTCATGGATTCATGATTAGTGGTTAAACACTGTTTGTGAGGTTGGGTTCGCATCAGCTGTTGCGTTGCCAATGGCAACGTCTGTCATTACTAATCCACGAGATAAAAGTAAACTTTGTGACAATAAAGTTTTAAATCCACATGGTAAAATCCTATTTTTAAAGTTTTTATGCAATACTTGTTTTATCTGTCAAATGCTAGTTTTTCAAAGTCCTAAATTGGCTAAGTGTGTACTAAATCAGTGATTATTTACCTCAGAGCGACCGTTTCTCATGAGGCGATAGGCTCAAAGTGGTCAACTTCTAAATAATATTACAAAAAACTATACGGTCAATATTGCTCAACTTTTGGGATTATTTGTGTAAAGCGTTTATGTAAATCATATAAAAAACTTAAGACTCTAAGTTGACTTTCGACTAATAGGCGAACCTCCTTAATATCTGCAATGATTTTATTACTTATCTAATATCACGAACAATGACAATGATAAATGTTATACATTATTTTACTCGTAGGTGCGTATCGAAAGTGTGTACGAATAGAAAATCTTCTATTGTAATATAAAGAAACTAACAGGCAGCAGATTTGCGAAACGGATTTTTGAGCTATTAAAAAAATTTTTATAAAGGGTTTCCTAAAAATTGCTGTTGTAAATGTAATGTTACGTGTAAAAACGGATCTTTCTTCTCTAAGGCACGATATTTGTAATTAAACTATGAAGACTATTAAAAATGAAATTTATATCACTGATTTTTTATACGATCGTTACACGAGTGTCACTCAACAATACACACACATTTAGAACCTTTGACTTAAAAATGTAAATAAATTCTAGTTATTGTGACTGATTACAAAATCATCCACAATTCTTTTGTTGAGACACACTTTTGTATGGTGAGATTGTATTGATACTTATCAAATAACCGAAAAAATTCATGCGGTCTTTTACATTAAAAATAAAACTCTTGAAGAAATTTATGCAATGAACCATCGTACCATCAACTGATGTACATTGATCAAAGCTAATACCTATGTATCTTGTAATGCAAGTTGAAATCTGTGTCAACTATTACAATATAAAACAATTTATAGAAGAGCTATCTAAATTAAGAACAGCATTTTTTGATTCCCCGATATTATTTGACGCAAAACGCTACTGTGTGTTTTTTAATACATACCAGAAAAGATGACAATAGCTGTGAGCAAAGCATATTCAGCATTATTGACCCTCATAGCGTACATTTGCCGGCAGAATCGTAAAAGGTCTTCGATGGTATCTCCCATTCCAGCGACGCTATAACTGTCACGCGTGTATGATTGATTGTTAGCAAAAATGATGCTATCGCTTTGCACGTCGTACTTTCTTGCCATCCGTAGCATCATCACCTCACTGGAGCACGCCTTTAGCAGAGTGATTTGATCTTCACGTAACAGTTCGTTAAAGCCGGGTAATCTCTTCGAAAACTCGACGATCAACTGAACAGTCAGAATCGTGATTTCGGTGATGTGTCTGAAACTATAATCACTCGGAGACTCGCCTTCCATTGGTTGATTCTGAAAGACAAGAGGCAGTTATATAAAAAATATTAAAATTTATTGAAAAATAATATATGGATAATCTCCAAATCGTAAAAACAATGACCTGTTTCCTGTTTTTTCGAATTGTAATAATTTCAGTTTTAATAATATTTTTACATAAAAAAAAACAGATATTTTTAAGCATACTTTATTCCTCTATGTTACATTAAAAAGTTGAAAACTGTAGATGTAAAATAATTATAATTCAGAATAAAAATTTGTAATATAAGTAAAATTAAGTACAAAACATAACATATATACCGTAATCCTTTTTAGATCCTCTTCGCTCGGTTGTTCAAATTCGCATTGAAAAGACACGAGCCTATTTATTAGTTCTTCTTGTTCAGGACTAATGGGCTTAACACAAGTGTAAGGATTGATAGGGGTAAGAATGCCGCTACTTCCGGACACGGACAACGATTCGGCTTCCGCTGGTTCGATTTTGACGCCCATTTGTTCGCCCATTCCAGCGCTGCCTGGTGAACCATTCATTGTCGTGCTGTTCGGTTTATCCTTCTCCTGCAGAGCACATTGCATAAAAACAAACATATAAGTTATATGTACATAAAAGTTCTAATAGAAAAGTTCCAAGTAAGTTAAAAAAACCGAATATATAAATATCTCCATACAAAGTAATTTAAATTTCCAGAATCGAAGTGTTTATTTCCACAAATTTCCTTAAATCTTTTTAAGAAATAGAAATTGTATACGTTTATGTATCACAATGTACATTATAAAGATATTATTTAAATGATAATGCTACAGTACAAATACAAAAAAAATGAAAACTTTTGTAATTATTTATATATTTGTTTTGTATATTTATATTATATTTATTTCAAATTACTTTAAACACGTGTGTGCATACGCGCGCGCGCGCACATACACACTACTTGTTTTATTAATAAGAGTATGAAATGTGGAGCTCGCATGAGCATTTTTATTGTCACCGCCAACATTAGCTTTACCTAATTGTAAGATACACCGCGTGGAGGTTGCTGAATTTGTATCTCTTCTGTCTTGTGAGGTCTAATCCGTCTCATTAGGGCTGCGGTCCACTTGACGCTACAAATGCTTTGAAGCGTTCTTCTTCTCCTTCTTTCTTCATTGAAAGAAAGGAGAAGAGGAATGCTTCGAAGCATTTGTAGCATCAAGTGGACCGCAGCCTAGGTCATATGTCAGTATGTCTGTTATATCAAAAGTAATTAGTAATGTAATCAGTTTTCTAATGCAATAGTTTATATTTATTATTATTTATGTTTTATAATAGTATATTATTTTATATTTTACCTTTTTTATTTTCGTTTATTTTTTTGGTATCTTGTGCAAACCTAATACTGGCGGTGACAGTAAAAACGCGCGCGCGTACGTGCTATATATATATATATATATATATATATATATGGGGCATTCCACGCCAAGTGTCCCAACTGAGAAAATCAGCCGTTTTCGACGGGCTGTTTTAAACGCTTGTTTCTAAAGTTCCACGTCGGATAAATACACAACTTAGTAGTGGTTTTTATTCGTCTTTTTATGCGCTTTCCGATGGTAAAAAGTATTTTTTATTTTATTTAAATTTTCATCATGATTTTTTAGTTTAAAAAATAAAAATTGATTTTTCTCGAACTTCGGTATTTTTAATTTTTTTTTAAGTAGGCTCAAATGAAAGCTCGTCTTTTTTCCTATAAAATTCCATTGTTTAAATTATGGGACGGTTAGTTCTACAGTCTGAAAACTGCAAAATAATGCGCGCGCTAGGGAGCTCCCGCGCGCGCGGCGCGGTGCTGCGGCACGATGTTACGCGTTAGCACTCGCAGGTTTATACCGCATAATGTTATAAAAAAATATAAAAAATAATTTAATTAAGGTGATTCAAGCATTTAGGTCAAATGTAGATAGCCCGTAAAATATGATATTAAATGAAAGGTTAACGTTCCTAGAGTGTGTCTGAAAAATTTCAAATTTTTTTACCGCTTGGTTCCGGAGATATATGTCCGTAAACTTTGCCAATTTTACATGGTGATAATAGGGAAAGGAGGATCAGATCGCACATTTATGGAATACGTTCATACTTCTCGAGTAGATGAACGACTAAAAAACTGTTTAATCGATGCAATAAACATTTCTAAAGATACTGACGCGACACCAAATTGATTGACCGTACCGTATATAAATAAAGCGGAACTTTCGACAAACTTTCGGCAACTTTCGACGTTTCGACACGACACGAGAGTCATGGCAGCCGTCTTGAGTGGCTGCTTGGCAACGTCGCACGCGTCAGCTGACGCACAAGACGCGTGTCCTACCATTCTCCTACCGTTGAATGGAGGTTATAAGGATAACATATCTTTTTCGGCAGTTGTATGAATATATTCACTATCGCGGAATTGTAGAAATTGTGACGTATATTTTTTCTATTTTAGTATATTTTATTCTTTACCGGCGTGATCATATTTATGGTTATATCACCAACTCTAGTCAAATTTGTGACTTTGCTCTGATATTTTCAGTTTATAGCAACGATTAAATGAGAAAAAACCTTAAGGAATAATTAATTTTAATGTATGCTGATTTTTACATACTAAATCATTCATATTTGTCACTAGTAACAATAGTTGTTTTTGTGACTTCAAATTACTGCATGAACCACCTTAATTGCTATAATTAAAATATATTAAAATGTATGTGATAAAAAAGTAGTACAAACACAATAAAAAACAGAAACAATAATAAAACTACAGAACTGTTTACTCGATAATGTTTTTGGTGAAAACAAAACATCGATAACATTATGCGGTATAAACCTACGAGTGCCAACGCGTTACATCGTGCCGCAGCACCGCGCCGCGCGCGCGGGAGCTCCCGACCGCGCGCATTATTTTGCAGTTTTCAGACTGTAGAACTAACCGTCCCATAATTTAAACAATGGAATTTTATAGGAAAAAAGACGAGCTTTCATTTGAGCCTACTTAAAAAAAAATTAAAAATACCGAAGTTCGAGAAAAATCAATTTTTATTTTTTAAACTAAAAAATCATGATGAAAATTTAAATAAAATAAAAAATACTTTTTACCATCGGAAAGCGCATAAAAAGACGAATAAAAACCACTACTAAGTTGTGTATTTATCCGACGTGGAACTTTAGAAACAAGCGTTTAAAACAGCCCGTCGAAAACGGCTGATTTTCTCAGTTGGGACACTTGGCGTGTGTGGAATGCCCCATATATATATATATATATATATATATATATATATACAGCCAGTTAGCCGTATTGTAAGCAGTTGAAGGCAATAATATCGTAAGCTCGCATTTGGTCCTTTGACCTTTGGTGACCTTGGGTCATAGCTCATTGAATTCGTAATGAGAAGAACTACAAACGTAGGTGTTTAAAAAATTATGTTGCCATTTTAAAAAATAAAGTTGACTTTTATTTGACCTTGACGCCTCCACCCAAGATCAATTTTTTTATTATCAAAATTTGTCCGCCTCGAAACAATACAATCTAAAAAAACCGGACCTCAATATTTTATTTAGTTATCAAGATATTCGATCTGTTACGTTTGTTTAAAAATATTCTTATAGCTGATGTTAAAATATTTAAAAAATTAAATAATTTTTTTCATAAAAAATATTACCTTGAATTTTTCTAATGGCACCATGCTATCTTTTTTTCATAATATTGTAGGGATCTTTTAAGACAAATTCAACGCAGTATCAGAAATGTCATTTCTATTGGTATTTAACCCTATTCACTCCAACCATGCCCTTTCGTGTCCCACGAGTTTCTAACAGTCGTTTGTTCCGGAAAACAAATGATCGTCTGATAATCCCCCCACCCCTAAAAAAGTTGTTATAGTAGGGAACATCAGGTAGAAATTTCAAAGTCCTAGCTCATTTACTCTCGAAACGGCGAACAATCAAAATCTCGGTGGGACACGAAAGTGCATGGTTGGAGGATTACGTCAGTGTTGTGTGAAAGGTAAGTGAGAATTTTATTTCGATAAAAATGTAATTTTGTGTATAATTTAAGCGTATTTAAAATATTTTTGTCGTTAAAAAAAAATTTGAGATTCCACAGAGGACTATTATGGCTCAGAAGCAGGTGGAAGAGGTGGGGAGGAGCTACGATTATAAAAAAAATTAATTTTTTTACATAAAAATTATCTGTCACTTCAAATTCGTTTTTTCTTATTCAGAAATTCTTTTTCTAGCATTCTCTAAGTCCATAAAGTCCTTCTGTACCATTTAAAAATTACCAAATTTGCGGCGACGAAATTAAGTATTCCTATTTAATTAATAATTATCTCATTTTTTTTTCTCATTCGCACTACTTTTAGCTTTAATTTGCGCTTTGAACCATTAAATTTCGTCAATTTGTTCGTGAGTTATGATTTTTTAAATAAAACATGTCGTAACGTGAGTTGTTCAACATTCAATTCTTGTAAAAAAATATTTAAATAAATGATTTCCAAATTTTATTTACATTGATTTTTAGTCGAAGGTATAAAGATATTATAATAATTTTTGGGGAATTTTTCAAAGCTATTAACATTATAAAAAACACGTGGGACTCGAAAGTGCATGGTTGGAGGATTAAAGGGGCGGAAAAAACGTTGGAGTGAATAGGGTTAATATCAAAGAGTGAGAACAAGTGTCCATAGGCAAATGGCCCCATTTTTTTCGCATTCAATTTTGATCACAAAGTAGGTACCAAACGAAAGGTCTCGTCAAGCTGATTACAGATATGTCAGTCTCAGAGTGTACCTATTTACCGTTCCAGAGATATCCAGAGCATTTTCGATCGAATCGAGGAGGTAGAATGGAGTCGTTCCTCGGCGCACAGCATCGCAGCCTATACACTTGGTGGGTGCCATCGAAAAGTGGTGGCACAGGACAGCGTACAATGAAAATGAACCAAAAAAATGACACAGAAGAACCCAAGGAACGAACAAATGGAACTGACGAGCGAGAAGTGGTAAATAGGTACACTTTGAAACTGACATATCTGTAATCAACTTGACGAGACCTTTCGTTTGGTACCTACTTTATGACCAAAATCGAATGCGAAAAAAATGGAGCCGATCTTGTTCTCACTCTTTGCAGCATTATTTTGAATTAGAATAATGATTCATTGCTGCTATTGAAACAACAATTAATATCCACTTCGAAAGAAGACTCGGAGAATACTGATGTGTTTACACTTAGTCAAAGCTTATAAGTATAAGTACTGCGGTATACAAAATAATGCTGCTTTGATGTTAAATATCAATAGAAGTGAAATTTCTAATAGTGCGTTAATTTTGTCTTAAAATCCCCTACAATATTATGAAAAAATAGCATGGTGCTATTTAAAAAATTTAGTGATATTAATTTTTTGTAAAAAAATTAAAAAAAAATTTTTTTATTGCGAGATGTAGCTTGCATGAAATAGATGAATGTTCACCTTTCAATGTTTACCTTCTTTTTTAACTATCGAAAGCGTCTAAAAAATCGTGCGGACCAATCAACATACTGTATATATAAAGGGTATAGTTATACTATTTTGAAAATATTTTAACATCATTTTCGTAGCATCAGCTATAAAAATATGCAATGAGAAGTGGAAATTTCTATATTTATTTTCTAAATATTTTTAAAATAGTATAACTATACGCTTTTCGTTAAAAATTTCCTAAATTATGAACCGTAGAAGTTGCAGTATCATATACATATAATAGAATTGCTATAATAAGAGTTAAGCCAATGTGGTGACGATTTTTGATTAGTCCCGCCATATGTTTCAGCCAAGTTAGTGGGAGTGAGACAAGCTATAAGTGGGAATGAGACAAAGCTATAACGGTGTTCTAACTCTTATTATAGGAACTCTAACATATAAATTTAATCGCGCAATCTAGGTGACATAGATATGTTAGGTAATATAAATGCCAACGATATCATAACTTTTACATGTATAAAACTTGTAACGTATAATACTTTTTATAATGTAGCTGTGTTTCCTTTACAGTAATTGATTTATCTCATTATTCTGTGCATGCAAGTATATACATATTATATTATGTATACAACAAATAAATATTTTATATATTATTTCCAGTTTCTTCATATATGTATATTTTTTATATCAAAATACATATATGAAAATAAAATATAAAACATCTCATAAATTATTAATTTTTTATAATTTTATCTTAACACTCATATGCAGAATAATTAAGGATATCCAATAAAATAAAAAAATCGTATAAATCAACTTAAAAAGATATTGATAATGTTATTATATATGTATAGTTTATTGTTCCCTTTGGTGCTACATCTACAAATCATAATACGAAAAGAATTGATAATGTTATTAATATCTCACAAAAATTACATGATAAATAGTTCTATAATTTTCATTATATACATCTTCTAAATAGTACAACTTTTCTCATAGATATTTTTTTATATTTAACAAAAATAAAACAGTATTTTAGGTAGCAATTTTTAGTGACTGACTCTATAAAAATTTTGAAATAAACTCTTTAAATCAAAGTTGAATATTCAAAAAAATATGTTTTAAATTTTCTCCGAAACTTACTTATCAGACTAGAATAACTCTTCGAGATAAAATATAATAAATTTTGAGACACGTATGTTTTTGTACAATTAAATATTCATCGTTATATTCAATAATAAACACAATATAAAAAATTTAAGTATATAAAAATTTATATTAATATACATTTAAACTTTGTCAAATTTGACACATTTTTATCACTAGAACATTAAACACTAAAAATATGTGAACTAATTTTCACAGTGAAACAATAAAATTGCACCAGTGTGCACCAGTGTTACACTAGTTTTCCCACTTTCCCAGTAGAAAACGCTATAACTATAGTTTAACCAGTTACGACAGTAAAGGCCCGGGCACATAGAAAAACTTAAGCAGTAAAAGACTTAAGCAGTAAGCAAGCCAATCACAGTCAAGAACTTAAGACATAACGCAAGCGGTAGCGAATCCCAACTGTTGATTTCCTTACTGCTTATGTCTTACTGTTTAAGTTTTTCTATGTGCCCAGACCTTAAGGTAATTAGTCCGTGACAATACAATGCAACATTTTATACTCTAAATCGACGTAAAAAATTTCTGACCATTTGCGGTTACAGGCTGAAAACTTTTGGATAGTTCTGTCCCTCACACACAAAACAAAAGACTATTCTTTCATTTTTTCCCTCCAGTCGCTTCTTTACGTCAAACAATCGCGAAAATCGAGGTCTATTTATTATTGTATTTCTAAATCAGTACAAAATTACCTTTTTCAAAAAAGGTAAAAAAAAGTGCCAAGTACACGCAATGTATTTTGTAAATTCAAAATTTAACCTAAGTGGTAGCTTTATATCTTTTTCACAAAATTATATTATCTAACTTAACTCAAGTGACATGTATTTAAAAAAAAAAGATGTAAAATCTTTAATTTCTTCTTCACAAAATTATATTACCTAACTTAACTCAAGTGACATGTATCTAACCTAAGTGGTAGCTTTATATCTTTTTCACAAAATTATATTACCTAACTTAACTCAAGTGACATGTATTTAAAAAAAAGATGTAAAATCTTTATTTTCTTCTTCACAAAATTATATTACCTAACTTAACTCAAGTGACATGTATTTCAAAAAAAGATGTGAAATCTTTAAATTAAATTGCGCCAAGAGAATATGTATATTGCTTTGAAAGATAATTGTTATGCAACTACTTTAAAGAAATAAAACCCAAGTGGTATCTTCGTATTCCTATTCAAGGGTCTTCCTATTCTAAACCCAAGTGATAATAGCTTCTTAATTCTCTTTAACAAATTTTTAATATTACAAAGAATCATTTTAATTACAAAGAATTAAAGAAGTAACAGTACAAAATAAAAATATTTAATTAAAACAAAATAAATAAATTTTTCTTGTAAAAAAACTAGGCGCTGCTTTTTTACTCCTGTCGCATTCTTCCCTAAATTATGTTTATTGTTTTTTATTCAATCAAAAATCTTAGTACTAATGTTTAAATTTTAATGTTTAAATTTCAAAGTCTAGCAGCGCCAAGTTTTTTTACAAGAAAAATTTATTTATTTTGTTTTAATTAAATATTTTTATTTTGTACTGTTACTTCTTTAATTCTTTGTAATTAAAATGATTCTTTGTAATATTAAAAATTTGTTAAAGAGAATTAAGAAGCTATTATCACTTGGGTTTAGAATAGGAAGACCCTTGAATAGGAATACGAAGATACCACTTGGGTTTTATTTCTTTAAAGTAGTTGCATAACAATTATCTTTCAAAGCAATATACATATTCTCTTGGCGCAATTTAATTTAAAGATTTCACATCTTTTTTTGAAATACATGTCACTTGAGTTAAGTTAGGTAATATAATTTTGTGAAGAAGAAAATAAAGATTTTACATCTTTTTTTTTAAATACATGTCACTTGAGTTAAGTTAGGTAATATAATTTTGTGAAAAAGATATAAAGCTACCACTTAGGTTAGATACATGTCACTTGAGTTAAGTTAGGTAATATAATTTTGTGAAGAAGAAATTAAAGATTTTACATCTTTTTTTTTTAAATACATGTCACTTGAGTTAAGTTAGATAATATAATTTTGTGAAAAAGATATAAAGCTACCACTTAGGTTAAATTTTGAATTTACAAAATACATTGCGTGTACTTGGCACTTTTTTTTACCTTTTTTGAAAAAAGGTAATTTTGTACTGATATCACCTATTTTGTAGTGTTAAGCAAGGATCTGCAAAACATTTTTATTTTTTATTTTTTAATTATTTACAAAATTAGCAATACCAACAAATACATAAAAATTAATAATATTTAAGTAAAAGTCAATTATACATTTCTCACAAAAATTGAAAGAACACTAAATTTATCTTTAAAAATGAATAAAATTTAAATTTCAAGCTTAAAACCTCTACTTCCGAAAGGTTACTATTATTCGTCCAATTTTTATTATGTCATGACATAATTTTAATTCTGCCGCTAGGGAATTTTTAAGTCGATTCTTATAAATCAAGCTTGAATTTGATGTCTAGGTGTCCCAGGTTGCCGATAACGAGGTCCACATAGTGCGCTCCATAGTTTTCGGTGTCCAGGTGTATTAATACCTTGAATTCGATGTCCACGTGTTCCAGGTTGCCGATGACGGGTTCCAGATAGTGCGCTCCATAGTTTTCGGTGTCCAAGTGTAATAATACGTTGAATTCGATGTCTAGGTGTCTCACGTTGCCGATGACGAGGTCCACATAGTGCGCTCCGTAGTTTTCGGTGTCTACGTGTATTAATACCTCGAATTCGATATCTACGTGTCCTACATTCAGATTTAAAGTTATTAATACACCTAGACACCGAAAACTACAAAGCACACTATGTGAACCTCGTCATCGGCAACCTGGGACACGTAGACATCGAATTCGAGGTATTATTACACCTAGACACCGAAAACTACGGAGCGCGCTATCTGGACCTCGTCATCAGCAACCTGGGACACCTAGACATCAATTTCAAGGTATTAATACACGTAGACACCGAAAACTACGGAGCGCACTATGTGGACCTCGTCATCGGCAACCTGGGACACCTAGACATCGAATTCAACGTATTAATACACGTAGACACCGAAAACTACGGAGCTCACTATCTAGACATCGTCATCGGCAACCTGGGACACCTAGACATCGCATTCAACGTATTATTACACCTGGACACCGAAAACTACGAAGCGCACTATGTGGACCTCGTCAGCGGCAACCTGGGACACCTAGACATCGAATTCAACGTACGATTACACCTGGACACCGAAAACTATGAAGCGCACTATCTGGATCCCGTCATCGGTAACCTGGGACACGTGGATATCGAATTCAAGGTATTAATACACGTAGACACCGAAAACTACGGAGCGCACTATGTGGACCTCGTCATCGGCAACCTGGGACACGTAGACATCGAATTCAACGTATTATTACACCTGGACACCGAAAACAATGAAGCGCACTATCTGGATCCTGTCATCGGCAACCTGGGACACGTGGACATCAAATTCAAAGTATTAATACACCTGGACACCGAAAACTATGAAGCGCACTATCTGGACCTCGTCATCGGCAACCTGGGATACCTAGACGTCGAATTCAAGCTTGATTCATAAGAATCGACTTAAAAATTCCCTAGCGGCACTTTCTGCCAAGCGTAGAGAACCTTCTTTTCTGGCAGCGGTGGTAATACGATGTAAGGATACGAAATCTCTCCAGATAAACATGAAGCAATTGACTCTCAATATGTATTATATATATAACTAATTTACCTAAATAGAAATCTTCCTCCTGACCGATAAGTCTATCGACCTTATTTAATTTACCTACTAGATCGATCGAAATACGCGCGCGATATCGAAACTGGCGATACCTGCGCCGCCAGCGTCGAAAAAGTGAAAGTGACGCGATTCCAGCCAATGACATGAGAGATGATGAGAGACGGTCGACGTATCTTACGTATCTTACGTATCTTACGTATCTTAATTAAAATTTTTCACATTTGGACTTTGCGTCACAATATCTCCGCTCGTAGGGCACGTAGCGGAAAATATTATAGGAGATACCCCCCCAAAGTCGACCCCAAGCTATCGATCAAGCCTACTTAGAACTTGATCCGTTCACTCGTTATCGAGATCTCAACATCTTGGGTACTCGCAACCCGTCGCGTCGCGTAAAAGAGTCACGGTCGGTCTCGCTCCGCGTGTACTTGGCACGAGACACTACCGTGTCTCTTGATCTAAACGGTCAATAATTTCAGTTTTTTTTACTAGTCCTAAAGTGTCCTTCTACTAAATATATATCCGTTTTTCATCACTTTCTTAAGATTCGTTCTAATTATTAAAATTCAAAATACGAGATTTTCGTATGCTTTGTACATACAATACACAGAAAAAAATGCAATTTTTGATAGCGATTATCTCGCGTTCAGGACGGTCAATTACTTTTAATTTGTACAGATATGTAGATACCACATTTATTAACATATAGTAAAATTTTCAAATTTTTCTTACGAATTGCGATTTACGAACTAACTACCTTAGCCCTTTGTAACTCCGTGTAACAATACTGTTACAAACCGGCAAAGTTTCCATCAACATTCTAAATCATGAATTTATCTGTTGTAAATCAATTTAAAATAGTTGTCATATTTTTTATTTTTGATAACATGAGTTACAAAGGGTTAAAGGCTTTGGCACATAAAAAAACTTAAGCAGTAACACGTTAGCAGTAAGAAAATCAACAGTTTGGATTTGCTACCGCTTATGTTATGCCTTAAGTTCTTGACTGTGATTGGCTGATTTGCTTAAGTTTTACTGTTTAAGTTTTTTTGTATGCCAAGGCCCTAAGCGTCGACTCCTTTAATGTTGGGGATTACCAATCATATGATATAACGCCATATTCTTGGTTGGATAAAGCGACATATTTCAAAATGTAAATATTGTAAAATTAAAAATATTAAGTGTAAAATATTAATATCTTAAAACTAAACATATACTAGAAATAAAAGAATATTTTAGAGATTCATTTATAATTACACTTTATTATACTATAAAATATAACAAATAAAATAATAAAAGCATTAGTTTAAAGATGAATTACATGTATTTTATATATAACATATTAGAAATTAATATAAATAAAATTTACATACATATAAAAACATATAATTATTAAAATTTTTATTAATAATAATAAGAGAAATAGGATCGTAACGATATACAATCAATTAGAATCAAAACCCATGCGATCCAACCCTAGGTCTTTGACGGCCTTATATTAATTTCTGTATACATATATCTATATATATACATATAATTTTTCCAACAAACAGCGCGCCGATTATTTGTCGGACTTAAAACACAGTTATTGTTAGAATTAAAACCCTTCCCTCCCCGGAATCTTTATTAATACATTCGTTAAGATTATATAATGTTCGTTAATTTCAAATTTAGAGACCATAAAATATACAGAGTGTTTCAAAAAGGTTGGGCGGGCTATACGTAGTCTTGTTTTTCTCATCAAGACAAATAAAAATGTTCCTATAAAACATGTTCCTAAAACGCTTCGTTAAAAGATAAATGTCAAGTTAAGATTTAAAGAATAAATTTGTATATGGAGAAAAAGTTTGAGTTGCTACAAGAGAATAATAATGTTATTTTTCGCTCATCAATACAAAGGAGTTATGAAAACCATATGAGAGTAGCTGCTATATGGATGTTATAACCATAATATACGGATGTTACAACCATAATGATTATTTCTTATAGGTACGGTTCCTGTAACCATAGTTATATACATATGTTATCCTAGCTTAAGTTGATGGCACTTACAATGTCTACCTGTATGAAGTGCATATATGTATTACGGTAGAATTATCTTCTTAGCATTGATAAGACATCTGTAGGAATTTGAAAGTGTATTGGATATTGATAAAATTCAATTGAGAACAATCCACTTTTCAGCTGATTGTTGTAGTTAATCCCCACTGCCTTCATCTTGCCATTTATCTCTCTAACAACGAGCCATCTAAGATAAGAGCACGGATCTGATTGTTAGTTACTGCGAGCATTTCGCTGACTGAGATATAAACTGTAACCTAAAAACGTGATTTATTTTAAATCTTACCTTTGACAATAGGAATAAAGTCCTCAAATCCTATGCTTTGAAGATAAAGCTTGCAAGCTGTATTCATAACACAGGCCCACAAAAAAAGAAAAGTTGCCTGAACAGAATACTCCACTAGGCTATCTTTATGTATTTTGACGCGCTGGACACGAATCCGTCGTCAGATTAATCCCAGCACGCATGGGTTTCGAGTAAATCACGAAAAATGACTAAAAATCGTGAAAAAGCCGATTAAGGTACATCAGCAATGAAGGAAAAAATTTATTTGGCCCGGGGATCAGCCTTATCCTCACGTATTTTGACGCGCTGAACACGAATCTGGCATTGGTTGAGCTGCCTGACCCCCCCCCCCCCCTGAAAAGAGTAACTGAACGCGACAGTAGTTTGAAAAGAGTCAGAAACCCACTGCACAGGTCGTTCGAGAATAAAAGAGTACGTTACTGTTACAAACATAAACTATAGTAAACAGAACAATAGATTAAAGTATACATTTCTTCATTCAACGGAATTATTTCAACTGATCAGACTGGGGCTTGAATCATCTCCTGCGTTTTTTCAAAATACTCAAATTGGAGGGGGTCAGGCAGCTCAACCAATGCCAGATTCGTGTTCAGCGCGTCAAAATACGTGAGGATAAGGCTTGATCCGGTCCAAATAAATTTTTTCCTTCATTGCTGATGTTCACGATTTTTAGTCATTTTTCGTGATTTACTCGAAACCCATGCGTGCTGGGATTAATCTGACGACGGATTCGTGTTCAGCGCGTCAAAATACATAAAGATAGCCTAGTGGAGTATTCTGTTCAGACAACTTTTCTTTTTTTGTGGGCCTGTGTAATTAAATTACCACAATTGTATCCACAATAGATATGCACAATATAACACACTATATATTTTACATGAAAATCATTCTGCGATTGAACTGAACTTTCACAATCAGTGCTGTATCGTGCAACTATATTTTATAGATCTCTCAACCATACTATTTATACTGCAGACCACATTAGAGAGATAGCAATAATCCTTCAGTTGAGCCATATGAGGGTATTGTAACCAAATGTTACTTATAGTGAGAACCTGAGAACTACGATTATGAGAACATATAGATGTTCATATCTTAACAGCTATATTCAATGTAATATCAATATAACTTAAATTCACATACATTTCTTTTTCAATCATAGAGAATGTTGTTGTAACAACCATAGCAATTTTCTCCGTGTACGTTATACATACTAATATATTTATTTTTAAAAATTTCAAAAATTAAAAAAAGGAACAAAACTCAAAGAAGATGTTCAAAATGTCCACCGCGTGAAAAAATGCAATTGTTTTCAAATAGTCTCACAAATAAAAGTCAAGTGGATTTAAATCGGGCGCGGGCCATGACTGTGGGACTACCATTTGAAGGTCATTTGAAAGCAATTGTTTACTCGATTCCGATTGACAACGAGCAACAACTTTTACAACGAATAGAAAATGAATGTCAAACGATACGCAATACTCTAAGAGTGTTCGAAAGCATAAGGCAGTTCATGATTCGAAGAGTCCAGAATTGCATTGCTTCACGTGATGGACATTTTAAACATCTTTGAGTTTTGTTTCTTTTTTCAATTTAAAAAAATTTTTTAAATACATAAATAAATATTAGAACAATGTGTATAAATGTAAATATTTTTTAAATGTAAAAATTTATTCTTTGAATCTTAACTTGACGTTAACCTTTTAACAAAGCGTTTTAGAAACATGTTTCATAGGAACATTTTGCTTGTCTTGATAAGAAGAACATGACTATGTATAGCCCGTCCAACCTTTTTAAAATGCCCTATATATGCTTAATAAAGAATTAAATACATAAAACAGAACATAAATTTTACCTTCTGATAAAGATTTCACATTTGTTGAAAGATTTGTGGAATTTATATTGGAATTGCATGCGGTTGTAGCCTATTTCTTAAATTATTTAAAAACATTGACGATATAAAAATGTTCACCACAAATTTTATAATTAGTATGTAATTTGTTCAGAGATGACTCTATGCATCTGTCACAAAACTTTAACTATGGCCGGTATTCATAGTCGAATCTTATATTTAAGACCGTCTTAAGTACGATCTTCCCAGCGAGAAATGACCTATCGAATCGACGTCTAATTGACGTCGAAATCATCGATATTACATCATATCGAAATAATGCTCGAAATTTGAAGCTTATTTGGATGTTTGTGCTTTATGACATTTTTTTAAAGTAGAGATTATATATATATATTTGTGACACACATTCATCGCGCCAGACTCTAAACAGGCAAATTATGTATTTTCTGTTAAGATATCGATATTTCATCATTTCGATATCGATTCGAAGCTATTTTGATTTGCCTGTCAAATATAATAACATTGTCATTATATAGAATGCAATATGAATAAACAATTATATTGTATTGGCAGACATGGATAATGTAAAGATTTTATGATTTGAGCATAATAATTGCGTTACAACATTAATTTTTTTAGGGTTCCATTTCCATGAAATAGTTACTCTATAACTGTAAAAGTCACAACAAAATTCCTGTTTGTAATTTGGCAATTGTTTTGAAAATTAAAATATTATACAATAGGTACATTCAGTATACTACATTCGCTCATTTATTAAACAAGAAATTAAATTAAGCAACTAATTAAATATTAATATTTAAATATTAATACAATAAGATATTTGTATTTACATTTATCTGCCTAATATATACATAGAAATAAATAATTATTGATTACAAATTTTAATTAAACTTTTATTTATATTTTAATAAAAAATGAGACATAAATCTTTTTTTGCATTATATGTCGAAATAAAATTAAATTTCCAAGTTTCGCTACTCATGTTATCAAATATTCAATATTAATCATCAAATATTCAATAATATTTGATAAAATATTGAAGACTATATTTGTAATGTAATAGTCGTTTAATATTATTAGTGTAAGGGAGACCGGGGCGAAGTCGGCCCCGGGGCGGAGTCGTTTTTGCAATTATCTCGAAATCTGTATGTTGTGTGAACTCGCCATTAATACTGTAAGCGCGGCTTATGGTGCCAACGGAGTTTAGTGAGGTTACGTGCCATGTTGTGATTCTTATCGAAGCAAACGTGTTTTCGCAGGTCGAAAGTAAAATTTCTTCCGCGTCGAAAGTTTGTAATATCTTAAATATTATTGTGTCCGAATCTCAAAGTAAGTGATTCTAAAGAGTAATGCATGCTGAACACGAATCCAGTGAAGTTTTTTTATTTTCATTGATTTCTAATATTTTATGAGCGACCAAACTTGAAACTTGTGTCCGGGGCGAAGTCGTCACCAAGCCATATCATGGAGGCTTCCGGCGAAAATCAAAGTCAAAGAAGCAGCAGTGGTTGGATTCCGGCGAGGACTTGGATAATATGTGCTACGTGTGCTCAGAGATGACAGAATAGAGCTGACGAGAAACGTGCGAGCGTAACGCACATAAGTGTGTGCGCTTTTCCTGTAATTATTTTCCGCCATCGTGTTTTTAATTAATGTTTCCATTTTTCTATTAAAAAATAATTAATAAAATGTATCCTATCATTTTTCATGATCGGAATTATGAATTTTTATTTAAGGACGTTCTCTCGTCCTTATACTAGAGAAAATCGATTTTCTTTAGATTTTCTTGAAACTGTGAATATACGTTAATTTAGGTGTGCTTTATGCGTGGTATAAATTTCAGTACCTCTTCCGGTATAAAAAATCAAGATACTGAGCCTCAAAGTTTCAATTTTTACCAAAAAAATTTTTAAATTTAATTTTTTTTAATTTTGGCATTTTTTCCTTATAGAACTCGACGAGAGGAGCAACTTTCGTCCTCTTGGCCAACCTCGTATCTCTTACCGTTTGGCCTGGAAAACCTTTTCATTAGTAAAAGTTGAAACTTTGAGGATCAGTAACTTTATTTTTTATACCGGAAGAGGTACTGAAATTTATACCACGCATAAAGCACACCTAAATTAACGTATATTCACAGTTTCAAGAAAATCTAAAGAAAATCGATTTTCTCTAGTATAAGGACGATAGAACGTCCTTAAAATTCAGTCCGAGAATAGAGTGACGACTCCGCCCCGGCAATTTTGACATTTCAATTTTTGCACCTTTGTCGTTTTCACTCTATATCAGTTGAACAAAGCGACGTAGACCAAAAATGTCCGTATAAATTTTATAGCCAAGGGTTCACTCTTTACAACGGTATACCACATTTTACTAAAATTATTTGTTTTGTTGTTAAAAATCGGCACCAAAAAAATAGTGACGACTTCGCCCCGGTCTCCCCTATGATAAAGTCAAAAATATTAAAAAACAATAATAAGTGGTGAAAGTATTAAAAAAAAACATTTTTGAGAAATCCAGATACGCCATTATAAAGTACGTTTAAAACCATAAAACTTTTGTTTAAAGTATTTTTTATATCTCTTTTTGTTTCAACGATATTCGCTTAGAAATGTAAAAACCATTTTTTTCAAGGGGATGTTTTCACCTATAAAACCATTTTTTAGCCTCAACAAAAAATTGTTTCGTTATTAGGATCTATTACTCTATTATTATGCAAAATTTCAGTTTTTTTTTATTTTTGCGTTACCGAATGTCCCTTGTTAGTTCTAAAGAGAGAAAAGTATGTGTAAATTACCTTTTTTTTTTTTAAATAAAAAGCAATAAAGGCCATGAGCCAAGCTAGGTTTTGACGTAATGTAAGTGAAATTATAAAGATATTTGTAATTTCTCTCTTTTAATGTTCTAATTTAATTTTATTATATATAATAATATTATAGTGCAAATATATCTATTACCACTCATTTTAATTTAATATTTTGTTCATAAATTTTGTATAAAGTTTAATCTAACCTAACCTAGTTCTTACCATAAACGACACATCATCAGTTGCCATCAGTGAACTATAGATATATAATGTACTGGAATGTGAACTCCTATGCTAGCGCCCGGGCCACAAGAATTAAGAAAAAGACAGGTTGCTTTGCGGCCATTTCTGTTTAGCGAACTTTTGATTGGTTAATGATATTCAATTGTTATCGAAAAATACAGCAACAGAAAAGAACGGGTTGGCCACAATTCTCCCTCTCGTTCGTCCCGTTTTCTTCTAGAGTAATATGGTTCCTGCACACAGGACGCAGAAACGCTTGCTGGGCGGCAAGAAGCGACGCGGTAGTCAACCAATGTGCTGCTTTTCCATACGAATCAAAAGTTTATTGGCTATCGCTTCTTACCGCGCGGCAAGCATTTCCACGTAATCCGTTCCATAGATCGCTATCAGCTTAAAGTAAATAGAGTTCAGTATATAGTTCACTGGTTGCCATATTGTTGGTTTTCTCGCGCATGCGTATTGAAATCTTATACCCTTTTCGGTTACTGTCGTAACCAGTGAACTATATACTATACTGAAATGTAAACTTCCATGCTAGCGCCCGGGCCACCAGAAGTAAAAGACGGGTTGCTTTGCGACCATTCTGTCTCTGTTTAGCAGACTTTAATTCATTGGTCAATGGTATTCAATTGTTGTCGTGAAGTACAGCAACAGAAAAGGACGGGTTGGCCGCAGATCTCCCTCCTTCTCCTCCCGTTTTTTTTCTCGAGTGAGTCACATTCCAGTTTAGTATATAGTTCACTGGTCGTAACTGATTAAATGTGCTATAGTCGCTTTTCAAAAATATTAAAAGTCAGTTTGGATAGCGTATGCGACACGATGGATACGACATACGCTAACGACAATCCTTGTGCGTTGACTTTCGATACCGGCTTATGACTTACAACAGAGTCGTAAACGGTTACGACAATCTTTGTGCTCTGGCCCATAATCTAGTCATCATATCTAAAAAAGGCATATAAAGTCGATACTCGAATCTATTGAAGTTTATTGTTGTCGCTTTTCTGCGATGCCGATTGGTTCTCTCGCTGCGCTTACTTCATGAGTAGCTGTCATCGTATATTTTGACAGTTGTGTGTAATGTTAAAGCTAAATAGCGCGCGCGAAGCGCGCGTCTGTGATGTCTAGTACAATATATAAATTGCATCTATGCATACGAGTCAATATTTTAAAGAATTTGACTTACACCACTATGGCTTTTATTCCTCCATATGTATTATTAAAAGTAAATCTGTAAAAATAAATGATATGATTGATTTAATAATAAATAATAAATAATTGATTTAATATAGTTTACAATTTTAAAGAAAATAATTTATTATTTAAGTATATCACAAATATTTATCAAAAATAATTCAAATTTCCTTCGTAGTTAGTCGGGAACATATGGCAGATCAAACTAATCAAAAGTTGTCTAAACAATGTCCAAACAATTACTTGAAGAACTCTATAGAGTCATCAATTGATATAGTAACTGGTCTAGTTTACACCGAACATTTGATACGCGTTCTATATTCATACTAAATTAGCTTAATACGATGGTGTGAACGATGACATATCTAGCTGGTACATTACGAATCAGACATATCGAATCAAAATAGTACGCGTATTTAATACATATGTAGCGCTGTAAACACTAAAGTATTAAATAATGGTCAATTTAGTACTTTAAGTTTTTTTCACAATTATATGTCTTTCACAACTCTATAGTGATGAACATATCTCTATGTGAAATCACAAGTAAATAATCTACGAAAAATATTATAACTCAGATAAGAACGTCATGCGAAAAAGGACAAAATATATATACTCTAAAGTTTCAAACATAAATATTAGCAACAATACACCATATATCATTTGACGTGTATTTTATTCAATTCGTTCTGTTTACTCACTCTATTAACTTTAAATCGTTCAGTGTAAACACACTCAGATTTAATACTTATAATGCATACTATGTTGAGGTATTTAAAAGGTGTATGGTGTAAACCTCTACTTCTGGTATCTCTAAAATGTAAATCCAAAAATCCAACCTAAGTGGTAGTAGCTTTATTTCTCCTTAACAAAATTATATCACAAAATTGCGTTACCTAACTCAACCTAAGTGATATGTATTTCAAAAAAATATATGAAATCTTTAAATTGCGCCAATTACAAAGAGAATATATATATTGCTTTGAAAAATAATTGTTGTGCAACTACTTTTAAAAAATAAAAACCAAGTGGTACATATCTTTGTGCTCCTATTCAAGGGTCTTCCTATTCCAACCCAAGTAGTAGCTTTAATTCTCCTTAACAAAATTATAATATTACAAAGAATCATTTTAATCACAAAGAATTAAGAAGGTAACAGTAGAAAATAAAAATATTTAATTAAAATAAAATAAATAAATTTTTCTTGAAAAAAACTTGGCGCTGCTTTTTTACTCCCGTCGCATTCTTCTCTAAATTATTTTTATTGTTTTTTATTTAAAAATTTGAGTACTTTATTAAATTTCTAGCAGAGGTCTAGCAGCGCCAAGTTTTTTTACACGAGCAATAATTTTCCTTCTCAGAATCTTTTTTACTACACAAAATACACAAAATTTGTAAATTTCAAAGGAAATCGATCAAAGAGGGTACTATTATACTATATATTTACCAAAATTTATTTTGTTGTTATTGCTAATTTTGTGAATAATTAATATTTCCAGACATCATAGTATAAAATCAACGTTTAATAATGGATAATAATGGACTCAATTCAACTAATTAGTATAATTGCCTACAATACAAATTGCGCTACAGAGCACTTTTTTGTTCTCTTCAACTTTTACAATTTACAAGACAGCATATACATACATACATACGTGTGCGATTTGGGATGCACTTTTCTTCTTAAAGATCTCCTCGATATCAGCTCCCTGCGATCAACATATATTGATATATTGATAATTACTCACGACTGTCACTACACTGATAAATCTGACCCGCTGATATTTCGCTTCTTGTAACGCTCATCCTAATATCGTGACACTTCGATTTTTGCATGACGCGACTAAAATTCGGAATTAAATGATCGTATTTAACGATGAGAGATCATGGTGTTGCACGATATATATTTCTAGGTTATAACTGACTGACAGCGCGCTGAACGCTTTGTCTGCACTGAGCGCACACGCACACGTACGTATATGCTGTCTCTTTTCAAACACTCAAGGTATCTAAAAAACGCCATCTATCGATGCAAAAGTAACCGTACGACAATGACGACGACGACGACCACGGACGACGACGTTTCTTAATTGTAAAATTTAACATTTCAGACTTTGCGTCGCAATATCTCCGCTCGTACGGCACATAGCGAAAAAGTAAAAACACTTTTATTACATAATTCAAACCCAAGCTATCGATCAAGCCTACTTAGAACTTGATCCGTTTACTCGTTATTAAGATCTCAAAATCTCGGGTACTTGCAACTTGTGCGTTCGCGTAAGAGTCACAGCGGTCTCGCGCTGCGCGTGTACTTGGCGCGAGACACTACCGTGTCTCTTGATAACAAGTTGTCCTATAAAGAGCGATATCGATAACCGATTCCGAATTGTTGACATATATATTTTGGCATCAACAGCGGATAATGTAAAGAATTATGTTTAAGATGGTTTGGCTAGTACCGTATGAGTCAATAGAAGGCCTAAAATTTTTTTTAAGAAAAACCATTTTTATGCATATATTCTAGACACTTGTATAATTACTGGTTTTATAATATAACTTTTCATTCGATTATGTATCAATTTATTTACTGATAAATGTAAACAGTTCAAGATTTGACTTTAGTTAACATTCGTAAAAGAAAAATGTCGCGACATTGCATCTCTTCGCTGTAAGCAGCTATCATGCCAGTGCCATGTGTTTGAGTGAGTTTATGTATTGTGTTTACGTTGAAAAATAATGGAAGGTAACAAACAATTTCGATAATGGGAGATTTGCTTGCAAAAGAATAGTGCTGTGGAAAGAAAACACTACACGGCGCGGCGTTGCCACATGTTCATATCGCGTACAGCTGATCGAAAGGCCGACAAGAAACGCGATAATTCATCAAGTTTTGATTGAATTATTGGACTTATTACACGTCAACGTCTTATACTTTTGTCTTATACTTAACAATGCTAGAAGAATTAAACAATATTATTTTTAGTTTTTTGAACTTGTTTCTTTATAGATAGTGAGCGAAATTCTAGAAAAATGTATGTTTTCGATACAATTTCCCATAAAACCTATGTTAAAAATGCCAACTTTGAGATTTAATATCTCAAAAACTAGACGTCAGATCTTCTCAAAATTGAAAATTTAAGTGTATTTAGGTTTTCTTTATAAAACATATTTTTAATTCAGAATTTTTTCTTTGACATGCACTGATGGCCGAACCACCTTAATATTCCTCAAAGTTATACTATTTTTTCATAATTATGTCGGACTTAAAGTTATTTTTTTATTAGACAAAATTCGAGAAAATTAGAAATGCTATAATTATCTCGAATTTAGTTTACAAGAAAACGTTTATATAAATGCCGGAATAATCGCCTAAAAAATCGTGTTACTAAGCAAAAAAAATTATAAGTTAGAATTAATGTTTTATGCTTTTACGCACGATGTGACTCCTTTTGATTTTTGTTGATTCGCCACCGACGTTAGGATAGACGTATCCGCGCCTTTAATTTAATTTAATTTTAATTTTCTAAATGTTTTTTTACTTATTGGTTGAGGAAGACTCTGTAAAGCTCGAAACGTCCCCTTCCTACACTATTATGTATTGAGATATTAAACTAATTTTAATTTTATGACATCTATGCTTTGCTCGATTTTGGCCGTTTAATTTACTATTAAAAAAAATTTTGTAATAAAAAAACAACATTATCAATTTTATTTAAAATTGATTTACATGATTTTTTTCACTTAATTTAATACCTTTAGTTATTCTGCATATAAGTGCTTAAGAAGACCACCTGGTCTAGAGTGCCAAAAAACAACGATTTTTATACTTTTTTGGAAAAAAAACGGTTGTGCTATTAACTTTATGTTTGTACATATATCTTGTTTATATTTTATAGAATATCCATGAATTTTGATATCAAAAATAATATAAAATTATCTACATGGGCAGTAGGCTTCCAAATTTTTCTAATTTTTCGGGGATGGTGATGATGTGTATAATTTTTCATAACCAATTTTTTGGAAACCGGTTCCAAAATCAGTAACAAAAAATTATCCATAAAGGTATCCATAAAAAAAAATTCAGCTTGATATCTCAAAATTTGCGGAAATTAGAGCAATCACGTACATTTTTTTAAACAAAAATCGGAAACCTTTTTATTATTATCAATTTTTTTAATTCTATTACATTCGTTAGTTTTTTCTACTCCTATTTCATATCCTCGGGAAATTCTACCCCTACTTCATGTACAATTCTTTGAGATTCGGTCAATTATTTCCCGAAAAATTGGAAAAATTTCTGAACCAGTTTCCAAAAAAATCGGTAACGAAAAATTATACACTTTATGGCACTCCCCGGGAAATTCTACTCCTACTTCATATACAATTCTTTGAGATTCGGTCAATTAATTCCCGAGAAATTGGAAACATTTCTGATACCGGCTTTTAAAAAGATCGGTAACGAAAAATTATACACTTATAGCACTCCCCGGAAAATTCTAGCCCTGATTCATATATAATTCTTTGAGATTCGGTCAATTATTTCCCGAAAAATTGGAAAAATTTTGGATACCGGTTTCCAAAAAGATCGGTAACGAAAAACTATACACTTTATGGCACTCCCCGGAAAATTCTACCCCTACTTCATATACTTCTGGTAAAAATTCGGTCCACTAACGAATGAGTAGTTCGCGTACAGACAGACAGACAGACAGAAGACGGTACTTATATATATAGATTATCTACATGGGCAGTAGACGTGTCCACACTGATTTTGTCAAATTGTTTACAGTGTAGAGAAAATATCTCAAATACAATGAATTGGGCTTTTGACAAATTATAACTATTTTCTCCGTACGAAAAACCTAACAAAAGAATAAATTTTTGAAAAATAATATTTCTTTTGACAACTTAATGGAAAAAATAATGATATAAAAATAAACTTTTTTTTATAATGGCATATTTTTATCAATTTACAATTTTTTATAATTTGAATAGATTTAGCATTGATGAATGCGTTTATCATTATTAATCTCAAATTAATTTGGTTTTTTTATTTTAAGTGACTTGTTTTAACTCTGTAGTGTCAGCAATTTCATAAAAATCAATGTGGACACGTCTACTGCCCGTGTAGATATCTCGACAATTTTATATTCTTTTTGTATATCAAAATTCATGGATATTCTATAAAGTATAAATAAAATATGTGTACAAACATAAAATTGATAGTACTAATCGTTAAAAAAAAATGTAAAATTGTTATTTTTTTAGCACTCCAAACCAGGTGATCTCCTTAAGATAAGATTATAATTATTATAAAAAATTAATAATTTGCTGTTGGAGTAAGGACTAGCGTTGATCAATGCGCTCTTCTTTAGTAGAGTTGAGAATAATTCTTTTTCTTTTATTTTATAAACCGCGCCATCCTGTGAATCTTGTTTTGCGTTTCTCGCCGTACTGTGGCGCTACTCTTTTTATATATATCGCTCTGCATCCCCCGATTCGGTGCACTCTCATTTTGTACGCACACTGCGCTTGTTCTGCAAGTCATTATACCGAACTGAATAAATACGTTGCCTTATCTATATAAATAAAATAGAATGTCTGTATGTATGTATGTATGTTCTTTATACACTCTTAAACTATTCGACCGAATTTTTACCAAAAGTATATAAAATAGGGGTAGAATTTTCCGGGGAGTGTTATAGAGTATAGTTTTTCGTTACCGATTTTTTTGGGTACCGGTATCCGAATTTTTTCCAATTTTTCGGGAAATAATTGACCGAATTTTAAAGAATTGTATGTAAAACAGGGGTAGAATTTCCTGGGGAGTGCCATAAAGTGTATAATTTTTCGTTACCGATTTTTTGGGAAACCGGTATCAGAAATTTTTCCAATTTTTCGGGAAATAATTGACCGAATCTTAAAGAATTGTATATAAAACAGGGGTAGAATTTCCCGGGAAGTGCTATAAACTGTATAGTTTTTCGTTACCGATCTTTTTTGGAACCGGTATCCGAAATTTTTCCAATTTTTCGGGAAATAATTGACCGAATCTTAAAGAATTGTATATAAAACAGGAGTAGAATTTCCCGGGGAGTGCCATAAAGTATATAATTTTTCGTTATCGATCTTTTTGGAAACCGGTATCAGAAATTTTTCTGGAAATAATTGACTGAGTAGAAAAAGATTGGTTACGACATATTTAATCAATGAACACTCCTTTATGTTTGTCCACAATAAAGATATTGAAACATAAATGAAGTCGTTTTAAGAAAAACGACTCCCGGGCGAAGCCCGGGTAACCAGCTAGTATTAAATATAATCAGTGTGTGTGTGTTCTATCCGAACCTCAGCCCAACATTTGCGAAGTATTTTTCCTCTTGCAAAAAAATTTAAATAATACCCCCTCTTAATTTTTAAATAAATTTAAACGTATATGTGATTCGATTAATAAGAAACGTCAGGGTATAAATTTTCTTACATAAATTAAATTTTTTTGATATTTTCTATATAGAAGTATCATAAAATATACTTTACGAGTCATTTCATAATTTACTCTAACGTATTTAGATATAAAAAATATGAAATGAATATGTCTCATACTTAGTTTCCACCTTACTTCTTACGTAAAAAATAACAAGATAAATTATTAATAAATTTAATTAATTAATAGGCATTAAAAAACTCAGTTATTTCTAAGGTAAATATTTACCCTTACGAACCCCTCTCCAATGACTTTCTCCTTCACATATATTATAGAGGTCATCCTCCTGAGTAACCTTCAGAAGGTTTTAGCCGTCGCTCGTTGTTTATTAAAATGTTATGAACAAATATAACTGCAAAATATAACACTTTGTATTAGTGCTTAGGGAAGTAATTTGCTGATATGTGTGTATAAATAGTACACATATCAGCAAATTACTTCCCTAAGCACTAATACAAAGTGTTATATTTCTCCAACTTTTTTGTTAATAACTTTTTAATAAATAACGAGCGACGGCTAAAGCTAAAGAGAAAATGCGCGTTTCTGAAATGTGGGTGCATAAAATGTAAAGATTCCAAACAAAAAGAAAAAAATAAATATTCCAATAGTTGATCCTGATCGTACGTCAAATGTAGAAATTCATGGAGCAACATGTTAATCGTTTCGAGTTTCTCGATACACTGAATATTTTCATTTCCTGACAATGTACGAATATGATGACCTTCATGAAAGTTTATATGTAAACATCGTAATAGTGAGAAGTATTTTTTTAAGGAACGAATTTATATTAAAGCTGTATATCGTATAAAGGTTCCTTATACGGAATAATGAATTTAATTAAATCAGATTTTTCAAATTTTTTTTTTTATAACTTTTTAATAAACAACAAGCGATGGCTAAAACCTTCTGGTTACTCAGGAGGATAACCTCTATAATATATGTGAAGGAGAAAGTCATTGGGGGGAGGGGGGTTTGGAAGGGTAAAATAAATATATATATTTACCAAAATATCTAATTGTAAATTATACTTTTTTTCTTAATCGCAATTATGTATTTTCTTTATGGCAATCGATTTATTTCATAATTTTGTACGTAAAAAAATTAAGATAAAATCATCGGAAAGTAAATATTTTATACGAGACATTTCATGTTTTAGATTAAAAATTGGCAAATTAGATTAAAATCATGGTATTAGATGTTTTGCATGAAATGTTTGCTGAAGAAAAATGTAACTCATGAAAATAGCTTTCAGAAAAAACATCATATAATTTAAGATAATACAATATAGTATCTACCTTCTGCGCTTTCTTCTCTTTTCTCTTCACCGCACATTGGTACTCGGGCACAACACATTCCGGCCTCATGCCAACCGTCAGACACTTCTTCAGTCTGCACTCCTGGCACTTGCGGCGCATATACATGTCGATTTCGCAGCCGTTGCCATATTTACACTGATACACAGCGTTCCTGGTGATGCTTCGTCTGAAAAAGCCCTTGCAGCCCTCGCACGTAAGGGCGTTGTAATGATAACCAGACGCACGATCGCCACATACAAGGCACAATTCTTCTTGTTGTCGAGGCGTAGGTCCTTTTCTCTTCTTCGCATCGCATCCCTCATTACTACCACTTCCAACCCCGCTGCCTCCGCCTCCGTTCCCACCCCCGTTACTACCACCACCCCCGCTGCCGCCGCCACCTCCGGAATTATTTCCATAGCCATTTATTGAACCCGGTTGAGATAATTCGTCCCTTCCTGGAATTAAAATATAAAGTTCATCATAGTGATATAAGTATTTAATTGCGTTGTAATTGAATCGACTGTAAGATTACAATATAGTAACATATAGAATTTTTGGTAAAGAAACTTTTTGTTAAATATAACAAACATATTTTTAATTGCTCCTGTAGTTCATAATATAGTGAGCAAATATTAGTACATATATAATAGTAGTATTATAGGTATAGGTAATAGTATAATAATATAATAGTATTAGATACTAGTGCAGTTACTAGATTCTAATATAATTTTTGTGATACTGCAGGTATCTTTACGGATTTTGTGCCAGTTATTCGCTAATAAACATAAGTATCATAAACATAAGTATATTACGTAGGGGAGACCGGGGCTAAAAGGTCAGTTTTTTTTCGGTGCCGATTTTTAACAAGAAAATAAATAATTTTAGTTAAATGTGGTATACCACTGTAAAGAGCGAACCTTTAGCTACAAAATTTATATAGGAAATTTTTATCTACGTCGCTTTGTTTAACCGGTATAGAGCAAAAACGACAACGGTGGAAAAATTGAAATCTCAAAAATGCCGGGGTTTAAGCGTCACCCCCCCGGGGTTAATCAGTCACACTGCATTTTCAATACATATACGTACATCTAATCCGGAAAAATGATAGGATACATTTTAATAATTGTTTTTTAAGAGAAAAATATAAAAATTTATTTAAAATTTTTATGCGAAACATTATTAAAAAATAATTGTTTTACCTATTCCATAAAACAATTTAGGCACGTGAATACAGAGGTTAACCAAATCGTAAACTCCCCAACGGCACGTCATATTGTCAACGCGGGCAACTACGGGGAACACGCGTGACGGCGTTCCGATGCCATAGGATCAGCGCGGACCCTCGAGCAACCTAACCAAGCCGCGTTTCTCGCGGGGGAGCGATAAATAGCGACAGGGGGGTTAGAAAAGCTCGCGGTGGAGCGCGACCATTTTACCGACTCGACGGCGTCCTCGCGCCGATTCCTCGACGCGCCGACGACGACGACGACGACGACGGCCACGACCACCACGACGACGACGGCCACGACCACCACGACGACGATGACGACGACGACGACGACGACGACGACGACGACGACGACGACGACGACGACGACGACGACGACGACGACGACGACGACGACGACGACGACGACAACGACGACGACGACGACGACGACGACGACGATGACCACCACGACGACGACGACGACGACGATGACCACCACCGACACCACCACCACTACAACGCCGGCGACAATGACGCCGAGACGATGCGGCAAACGCTGGACGATGCGGTCGCACGCGCGACTGTCACTGACACAACGACCAACAACGACGATCTACCGCGCGCGCGGCATGTCAACTCTCGTGCGGAAATCGCGGGATCTCAGAGCCGTGCCGTGCCTCGCCGTACCTCGCCGACGTGCCGTGAGCGCGAGCGATCTCAAAAACAACGGTCCGCCATCTTTTCGGTCGGCCAAAACACCCGTTTTGCGACGATACGTGCGTACTATTTCCCTCCTATACAAACTGACGCACGTGCAAGGGAAGACAGAATCACGCTCGAGGGAAACCTAACCTGAAATCGCCGAATTCGCCGTGAGCTGAAGTCGTGCGCCCGGCGCGCCACAGTGACTGACCAGCCCCGGGTGCTTATTGACTGATTACTTAGCCCCAAACACAAGTTTCAGGTTTGATCGCCCACGAAATATTAGACATCAACGATAATGAAAAAACTACACTGGATTCGTGTTCAGCATGCATTACTCTTTATAATCACGTACCTCGAGATTTGGAGAACAAATATTATTGCAGATATTACAAAATTTCCACGCGCAGAAAATTTCACTTTCACCTTCTGAAAACACGTTTGCCCTCGTAAAAATCATAACACGGCAGGTAACCTGCCGAAACTCCGTTGGTCACATGGGTACCATAAGCAGCGTTTACAATGTTAATAGCGAGTTCGCACAATATACAGGTTCCGAGATATTTGATTTGACGCTTCAACCCCGTTGACCTTTTAGCCCCGGTCTCCCCTACTTTGATGCAATTATCCAAATCTAAACTAAATCTAAAATTACATTAGTTTCAATTTTTGACGATGGGTATGGTAGAATGTGATACTTTTGACAGGTGCAGAGTATTCAAAGACGAATAATTACTTGCGTAGAAACGTAAATATCTTTATTTCAAGCTGAACGTTTTACAAGCGTTAATGGCGGAGAGCGACCAGGGATCGACGCGCGCGCGGGAAAGTAACCATGTCACGACAGCGCCACGAATAACCACGCTACTACTACAACGCCACCACTCACATATGTACGCGCCAACTTCAAGATTATATTACTGATCGACACTTTCTCTTCACAGAATGTATATCAATGTTATAAATAAATAATTTATTGTGTACAGATAAAAGTTTTCAATGTAATCGTAGCCCCTAACTATTAAAAAACACGAATATTGTAGCTTCTCTACATGAAGTGTAAATTCGATGCAACTTAAAGTCCCTCTAGTCTGGCCAACTTGACAGTTGTGGCAAAATTCTGCGAGAGAGAAGAATATACATTCATATCACTTTCTCTTTCTTTCTTATGTCTCTTTCTCTTGCTTTTGCCAAGAAATGGCGAACCAATCAAAGTTGCTACCGTATGGCCAGACTCTGATTAGAGGGACTCTAAATCAACTCATACATAAAAATTATATTCATACACGATAATGGAGAGATGGTAATCCATTGGTAAAATTGTTTTACACGTCTGAAAATTAAACTCGTTAAAATTACATTGATTTCAATCCTGATATGAGATTGCACAATCGAATTCTGAGTAAATATTTTTAATAAATAGTTTAACCATTTGTTTATTACTTTGTTCTATCAAACTTATTTTATACAAAATGCATAAGCAATCAGTATATTTATTAATTAATCTAATTTAAGCTGATTTCTTTTGCTAAAAGATTACTTTATGTGATCAGTATAAATGCAATACTCAAATTTATGTTTGCAGAGTTGGGTTTCCAAGAACAAAATTTTTTATATAGCTTTAACGTTAATATATATGAATATAGATTTGTTTTTGACAATTTTTATTTCTTTATATAAACTTATATCTCATAGAGTAAGTAGGGGAGACCGGGGCTAAAACGTCTACGGGGTAAATCCGTCTAATCAAATATCTCGGAACCTGTATATTGTGCGAACTCGCTATTAACATTGTAAACGCTGCTTATGGTACCCATGTGACCAACGGAGTTTCGGCAGGTTACCTGCCGTGTTATGATTTTTACGAGGGCAAACGTGTTTTCGTGGTAAAAAGTGAAATTTTCTGCGCGTGAAAATTTTGTAATATCTGCAATAATATTTGCTCTCCAAATCTCGAGGTACATGATTATAAATGCATGCTGATTATAAAGAGTAATGCATGCTGAACACGAATCCAGTGTAGATGTCTAATATTTCATGGGCGATCAAACCTGAAACTAATTTACCCCGGGGGGTAGACGGTTTAACCCCGGCATTTTTTAGATTTCAATTTTTCCACCGTTGTTTTTGCTCTATACCGGTTAAACAAAGCGACGTAGACAAAAATTTCCTATATAAATTTTGTAGCTAAAGGTTCACTCTTTACAGTGGTATACCACATTTAACTACAATTATTTATTTTGTTGTTAAAAATCGGTACCGAAAAAAACAGACGGTTTAGCCCCGGTCTCCCCTACATATTTTTATGTCTCTATAACCTTTCCTTTTACACAATAATGTTTTTATTACAATCTCATGAAATCTTCTTTTATAAAATACTATATTAATCTTTATTTTCTTTATAAGCACTATGTAGGGAAGAATGGGGCAAAGTGGGCATGTGGGGCAGTGAGCACTTGCAATAAATTTTTATGTATTTATTATAAAGTCGTAATGATTGCATTTAAAACTTCTATTAGAATGTATAAGATAATAAAAATTAAAATTACTTTGTTTTAAGCGCTAGTTTTTTTTAAACTAAAAAATAATAATTACGAGCTAGAGCAATTGAATTATTCATCATATTATTATATACCTATAATAACTGCTAAACGCATTGAATAAAGAAATATTGATTTTTAACTAAACATATATAACATATATTGTTTACTGCATACAGCAATGAAAAATTAATGCTTTTAATTATTTAAAATGTTTATCAGTTAAAAACTAC
>NW_027249555.1:75000-135104 GCF_030848795.1 Temnothorax nylanderi | reverse complement strand
GCAGTATATCGTTAAAAGACCATATCTCAAACTCGTCAGTTAAATTTTTCGCAACATAATATTTAATTCTTTCTAATCTAGGGGATACTTGTACAGAGAATCGTAAGATGTGAAGTATTTTCCAACAATAAATGTTTCTTGTTGGCTTATGACAATATTTTGAACTTGAACGAGTATATTGTTTCTCATTAAACAATACGAATTTGCACTTGAATGAGAATGTGTGGAAATAGTAAATCTCCATGTTTAAATTTTTTAAATTGCTTACAGGAAACGCTTTTAATATTTCAGGCAATGGACCCAAATTATGTTCTACAGCATGAACAGACTGTTTTTCCATAGACAAATCTACCATAGTAGGTAAATTATCCTGTAATGCATTCATTTCGTGTAGTCTACGACCAACTTGTTGCAAGGGATAATTAGGAGATTTTATTAAATTTTTAATCTGACCAAGATAATTTTCGAACGGGAAACATGAAAATGAATCTAGTGGCCCATAAATCTGCACATCATCAGCTAAATGGACATAATATGTGTACATTATAGATTAAGAATTTTGGGCCGTATAATTGCTCACAATGTTAATAATATATTCAACAGTTCTTGTGGAAATGCACAACTAAATTTTGATATAAGTTTTGCAGATATTAAAATTGATATTGCAGTATGAAAAAGTAAATAATTATCATAAAACGACTTTATCGACTATATTTTTTGAGGACAAAGGGTCCAAATATAATAAAAACGTACGAAACTCGGTTGCCTTCCATCTTGGAAGCTCATTAAGTGTTCTGGGTTTCCTGTTGAATTCTAACGGCATATATGGTTTTAAGGACTCCAAGAGCTCTGATAAAATATTTACTTTACGACCGGATAATCTTGTTGTCAACGTACCACTTATCCAAAAATTTAATAGCTTTCGCATTACTCCTAAGCAACAAGCATGCATATAGTCAATTGGGAAATAGTGACCATTCCGATTTTTAATCTAAGTAAAGGAGAGAACCCAGTATGATGATCCTCATCTTGTTGATTAATAAAAGAAATATTTGTTCTTTCGGTGCAGATGTACCTCTAAACACAACTCGACTTTCTATATACTGTCCTGGTATCACACATTTTTCGCAACATGAATAGCCAGTGTGGGATTTTATACACTTTATAAATGCTCTGGCAGGAGCATCGCACACAAAGCTATGGATAGCAATGTGATATCTTTGGTTATTAAGTTCAAACCTTCTTGCAACAAATGTAGAAGTTCGTCAACAAAATCTTCCAGAAATAATTCCAGAGACTGTGGTTTAGACCTACCGCAAAATATACCAATAGCAAAGGGATTACTTTTAAAATTTTTACTAGTCCTAAAATCGGCCAGAGTTGTAAACTTAAACTATTGAATAAAGGAAGTCCATCGATGTTAAAACTGATATCTAACTTATTTCCAAAATTTGTGATATGTGTGATATAACAGATCTTAAAACATTTTCCAGACCAAAATAACAAAATTCCCCGTTATTGAGCTGTTTTTTTTTATGTTTCTTGGGGTTTCTAATAACGTTCTGGAATCTAAAGGCAATTTATGATGAAAAACGTTTAGTACGTGTAATAAAGCAGTAATTGCAGAATGTGTTACATAAAAATTAAGAGCCCACTGCTTTAAGCTTGAGTTTAAACATGGCTGCGAAATTGTACTATTTAAATTTATATTTAAATTAGACGAAACTAAAATGTTGTCAGACGTTAGCGATAAACTTGTTTGTTCATCAAGATTACTGGACACATTATTTTCTAGTGCATCATTAATATAGTTATTTTCATGTTCTCTATTAAGTAAAATATTTTCATGTAATATAATGTTAGACACGTTATTTTCAAGTGCATCATCGTTGTTATTTTTATAAACACTATTAAGTGAAATATCCCTATGTGTTATGTTGGGTTCCTTAATACAAGTTTGAAAAGTTTTACGAACAGTTAGAGCAATTCTACGATAAAACTGGCGTTTACCTACATCAGGTTTCAACTTATACTTAATTTTGCCGGGCATTTTCTCTTGCTTTCTTCATACGATCTTGAGCATGCTTTAACCAAACCTTGATTGCATCTTCTACTTCTTTATCAGTTGCATTGATAATCCTTGTCTTGACTGCACCTAAAAAATATCAAGTTTATCTTAAAATTTAAGCCATATTATATACAGTAAATTGCATTAAATTAAAGAAAAATGAAGCAAATGTATATTTAAACATAAAAAAACACAAATAAATATACTTACTCACAACTAAATTTTTCAGGGATAAATCTGAGAAGGCTTTTTTCTGGGAACGTTTGCCGTAAAAATTAAAATGTACAGCCACAGCATCAGCCAAAATATATCTTAAAATCCTGTTTGTTTTACTTGGTACATGATTCCCACCCAGAGTAGACAAGTATGCCGACTGAAAAAAAAATCACATTACCTACGTGCTATGGTAATCAAATATTATTGCGTATACATACCAAAGCTATACTATCATTATTATTTGTTTTCAAGTAAACATCTAACTGATCTACTTCTTCAACTGTGTTCAATGGAAATGCAAATGGTATATCAGGCAATGCATTGTTTGTTGTATTTTGCCTGTTAATCCACCGCAGTATTTCAGTGTTCTGTTCCTTTACAGTAGCTACCAGGGAAACAAGTTTTTCTGAAAAATATTTTATTATAAAAACTGTTAACATTCTATACTTACTAGCTTTTACAAACCAAAGTTATCCGTTGTCTGGGTGATTTGGCGATGTGGAATCGTCGAAATGTTATTAATTACAGGACTTGCAGTACTTGCACTTGCTACACTGGGGCTTATATTTCCACATCTATTGAGAGTACTAATCGGCAAAGGTGAATGAGAACGAGTCAAAGTAAAATCTAAAAATAAATGTAACATAAAAATTTGTTTTGTTTTTTCAGGGTAATATAAAGCAATAGAACAAACATTTGAACATGTAAAAAAAGGAATACCTTGCTCTAAATTTTTACAAGCGTTAAAATTTAAATTTGTTCGTTTTATTGGAGGTGGTCTGGGTAACCGTGTCTCTCGTTGCTCCTCCAATTCATTATCTGACGATGTAGGTATTCTTGTAGATATTCTTTTCCGTTTCTTACGTACACCTTCGTTTTCTTCTTCACTCTCCAAATTTGATATTACTTGTGATAATTTAAGTTTCTCTCTCGTTTTTAAAAGATCATCTGCAATTTAGAGAAATGTAGAATAAATAAATAAATATGGAAAACTTAACTTACCACTTCTGTAAAAAATACGCGTAATGCTGTGCAGTGTCCATTTCTCAGTATCAACTGGCTCCCCTGTTTTCAAAGCCTTGTCAAATTTTTTTTGTTCCTTATAAGGTGGCCAAAAAACTTCTCTTTTTAAAGGTGTGAGCCACGCACTGTTAACAGCAGCTACACCGCTACCATTTTTATCATCAAATTCTACAACAGCATAAGCCATACTTATTTTTTTTATTATTTTGTCTGTAAAATTAATAAGGTTAATAAGCAACAAATCCTTAATAACAATTGATGAAGAACTTAATCTTATTAACTGTATACTTCACATGTAAAAAAAATAGGTAAGCTTGAAAAAAAAGTGTACTATATTTTATAACTTGACATAATCGGGTACCCGCCCACTCGCCCATTACCCGTTGTGTATACGGAACCGGTCCAGTAGCGCGATTCTGTAACTCCTTAACGACAGTTTCGGTATCGTTGGGCAGCTCTTTTACCATGTATAATACCTGCGCAACGATACCGAAACTGTCGTTAAGGAGTTACAGAATCCTGCTACCATCCGTATACAACGAGTAACGAGCGAGCGGGCAGCGGGTACCCGGGTACCCGGTTCTTTTTCCGAGCTCTACTACATTTACCAAAGCTTTTTGCTAATATATTATTTTCTTTTTATCTTCTTATGTACTTACAAGAGGTACACCCCGTACACCAAATATATTAAAAACTTTAGTCGCGGCAATCACACG
The DNA here is from genome assembly GCF_030848795.1 of Temnothorax nylanderi. NCBI lineage: Eukaryota > Metazoa > Arthropoda > Insecta > Hymenoptera > Formicidae > Temnothorax > Temnothorax nylanderi. The sequence continues at coordinate 131,081 of NW_027249555.1, read as the reverse complement.
TCCGGATCGTGGGCGCCGTGCGTGATCGGTAGCGATTCGGCCGATCCGGGGCTGGCAGGGACGATGGCGATGACGATGACAATGACGATGACGATAGAGCGAGCACTCGAGCAGGCAGGCAGGAATGAACGAACGCACTCGCACTCGCGCACGCACGCACGCTCGCGCTCCCTCGTTCACTGATCAACGAAGACGATTCCGCGTGTTGCACAGGGGTACACAGGGGAAGGGACAAGGTACCACGTTCGCGCACGGGTCTTCCACGTATTGCCGCGAATCCCGCGTTCGTTTGCGTCCGCGTCCGCGCCGTGCGAGCTGCGAGCCGTGTCCCGCTGGTCCCACTGCAGCCGCGCGACGATCGTTCTTTTGTTACGTACGGCGATCACGCGTCCGGATCGTGGGCGCCGTGCGTAATCGGTAGCAATCCGGCCGATCCGGGGCTGGCAGGGACGATGGCGATGACGATGACAATGACGATGACGATAGAGCGAGCACTTGAGCAGGCAGGCAGGAATGAACGAACGCACTCGCACTCGCGCACGCACGCACGCTCGCGCTCCCTCGTTCACTCAACGAAGACGATTCCGCGTGTTGCACAGGGGGTACACAGGGGAAGAGACAACGTACCACGTTCGCGCACGGGTCTTCCACGTATTGCCGCGAATCCCGCGTTCGTTCGCGTCCGCGTCCGCGCCGTGCGAGCTGCGAACCGTGTCCCGCTGGTCCCACTGCAGCCGCGCGACGATCGTTCTTTTGTTACGTACGGCGATCACGCGTCCGGATCGTGGGCGCCGTGCGTGATCGGTAGCAATCCGGCCGATCCGGGGCTGGCAGGGACGATGGCGATGACGATGACAATGACGATGACGATAGAGCGAGCACTTGAGCAGGCAGGCAGGAATGAACGAACGCACTCGCACTCGCGCACGCACGCACGCTCGCGCTCCCTCGTTCACTCAACAAAGACGATTCCGCGTGTTGCACAGGGGGTACACAGGGGAAGAGACAACGTACCACGTTCGCGCACGGGTCTTCCACGTATTGCCGCGAATCCCGCGTTCGTCCGCGTCCGCGTCCGCGCCGTGCGAGCTGCAAGCCGTGTCCCGCTGGTCCCACTGCCGCCGCGCGACGATCGTTCGTTTGTTACGTACGGCGTGGCGGGCCGGGCGGGCGTATGGTAGAGCTCCGTCAATACCGCTATGTATGAAAATACTTCTATGCGCTTTGATGATTTGCAAACGTAGCAATTAAAAAGAAATAAGAAAAAATATACCTTTCTAACAAATTTTAAAGAAAGTAAAGCAATAACTATTTTTCATTGCTTTTTCTACTTTTTACTTACATTATTCTATTCTATATATAAACGTCTGTTTTAATTAATTAATTAAGAAAAACTTAAAAAATATAAACATAGAATTATAATGTACTAAATTTGACCTTAAAAAGACGTCTAATTCACGTCCTTTTCATAACGTCATAATTTCGTCCACAATAGGACGTCAAATACACGTCATATAAATGACATATGACGTGTTGGACGAAAAATGACCCTAAATTGACGTCAAAAAGACCATGTGTGCTACCTGGGTATTTTGAGAGGTTGCTGTTATACTGTACTAGTACTGTAGTTCCATGTAATTTTATGCGTCTACATCATATTGGTATAACAGACATTCTAACCACGCAACAGTCAATTTTAGTACTTAATAACGTTTTTCCTAAAATTAAAAGCCACAGTTTTAGCTCTCTCTCTCTCTCTCTCTCTCTCTCTCTCTCTCTCTCTCTCTCTCTCTCTCTCTCTCTCTCTCTCTCTCTCTCTCTCTCTCTCTCTCTCTCTCTCTCTCTCTCTCTCTCTCTCTCTCTCTCTCTCTCTCTCTCTCTCTCTCTCTCTCTCTCTCTCTCTCTCTCTCTCTCTCTCTCTCTCTCTCCCCTCTCTCTCTCTCTCTCTCTCTCTCTCTCCCCTCTCTCTCTCTCTCTCTCTCTCTCTCTTTCTCTCCGTTTTATTGGGTCCGATATTGGGTCAGATGTGTGCGCGAGGCTGTCTGAGTGGCGCCTGCTGTAATCTGCATGAACTGCCTTGATCTCGTCTGATTGGTCGTTGCGTGACACCAGTGGTGATCTTCTGGTAATATTGCGTTGAGTGACACCGTCGCGATCCTCGCGTACTCAGCGACGGCATATGCCGTTGGCTCTACTGTTTACTCCGAGCTGGTGCGCATGTAATACTGCTGGATCGAGTGGCATGCGGCGTGTCGAAGAAGACCTCTAGTGTGTATGTGCGTGTGTTTACTTTTCGCTGAAAACACGTTTTGCTGGACTGTCTGCTTTGTGTGTACGGATGCTGTACTGCTATTTGAATGACATTACGATCGATTTTATTGCTAAATCTACGGCGATCTTGAACAACTACTTACGTGTTAGCTACATTTCATTTCTTTAATAGTGCTGAGAGACAAGTGACTATTACCGATAATACATGGAGTCGCGTGCGTGCACCAGGTGCAAGAAGCCAATTGCGAATCAGTCGCTCGAGTGCGACGGGTGTAAGAGAGTGTTCCATCCTGGTTGTGTCAAGCCTTATGCCGCAACTAAATATGCAGACACTTGCTGCAAATCTTTGGCGGCTTCATTGGACGCACCTCTTACACCTCTTACACCGACGATTGAGGCAGGCACGCATTCTTTCGACTTTTCAAAGGGGCTATCATGTACTCAGATGCAGACGCAGTCGCAGGAGCATGTCACAACCAATGTGCTGTTGCAAAAGCTGTGTGACAGATTGAGTGATTCGGATGCGAGACTCTCCGCTTTTGTCGATGAGCAGCGGCGAGCGATTAAGGAGATTAATGACAAGCTTAGCAATCTTAGTCTCATCGCGGACACAGTGGCTCAGAATACTCTGCGCATTGACAAACTTGAACAGGAAAGCTCTGCTCTGGCACGTGATGTCCAGGCTTTAAAGACCGCTCAGTCGGTCCCGCGTGCCCGCGATGAGAGTGGGAATGCGTTGTCTGCTGCGTCGCGGGTCCCTCGAACGTCGGATATTATAATCTCTGGTATCCCATCTTCTTTCACTGATACATCTGGTGAGATAGTCGCGAGTGTTTTCCGTGCGCTTGAAATTCCTCAGCTGACTTCCGACGTTCTCGAGACCCGCGATGTTGCGGGGCGTAATGCGTCCGTGGCGCGCGATGTAGCGTCGGGTTCCGTTTCCGCCAACGATCTTCAAACCGGCACCGCCGGTCGGAGAAGATCAGTCATAGTCGCACTCAAGTCGCGTGAGATTCGCGATCATATTCTTAAGGTTATGCGCGGTAAACGCCGACTTGCGGTTGGTGATGTTTTCACGGGTAATATCCCTGGTAACATCTACGTGAACGAGCTACTTTCTGTCAGCACTTATGATCTGTTGCGTCAAACTAAAGTTAGGGCGAGACAGTCTTCCTTCAAGTATGTGTGGAGCAGGGATGGTCAGATTTTTGTACGCAGGGACCAAGGGCAGCCGCCTATATTAATAACCTCGGAGGCTGACTTTGCGAAGCTCCAGTGACCTGCTGTGGCGGACGTGCGCCGTGTTCCTGCTGATTCGCGTGATCGTCTCAGGATTGCTCACTTTAATGCCAACTCTCTTCCTGCCCATCTCGAGTCAATTCAGGCCTTCTTTGCGTCTAATTTTTTTCATATTATCTTAATTTCCGAGACTTGGCTTCACTCACATATTTCTGATGACTTAGTGAAGATTGCAGGTTACTATTTGTTACGCTCAGATAGGGAGGGCAGGCAGGGAGGTGGCGTAGCTTGTTATATACACGATTCGCTGAAGGCGCGTGTCCTGGCGTCTTCGCCTTCTGCCTTCTCGAATTCACCGGAATACCTCGTTCTCGACATTCGTGATGGCACTCAGGAGCCTCTCTTACTTCCGTCTATGTACCGTAGACCGAGGGGAAGAAATTTTAGCGAATATGTGGACGTACTTACTAGAGTCTCACATAGTTATAAAAACATTATCATCACCGGTGACTTGAATTGCAATCTCCTCACTTCTTCATACGAATCTAAGCACCTGAGGGACATGGCTTCACAATTGTCGCTCAATATTGTCGAGTCGCAATCGACTTTTCACACTGGCTCTTCTGATTCATGGCTTGACGTTTATATGGTTGACAACATGGACAAAGTTTTATTATTTCATAAGTCTGATGCTCCTTTCATCAACGGTCATGATCTTATTAAGTTGACCTATTCGTTTAAAGTTCCGTCTTTTACTAATCGAACTTTAGTTCGGCGTTGCTACAAAGAATTTGATGAGCAGCGGTTCATTCAAACTCTTACTTCTAAGTTGTCTTTATCTTTCGCTCACGATTTTAGCCAAATGAATCTCGATGAGTCGGACATTGATGATTTCCTGAATACCATTACCAAAGACATCACTGCTAGCTTGGATCTACATGCTCCTATCCGCACTTTTCGCGTAACCCGTCCGTCAGCGCCTTGGCTAACTGTTGCTCTCACTCGCAGAATTCGGCATCGCAATCAGCTTTATAGTGCTGCGCGAAGATCTGGCAACGTTCTCGATTTTCAAATCTACAGGCACTTCAGGAACAATCTCACGCTTGACATAAGAAGGGCTAGAGAGCAGTTTAACATGGAGAAATTGAGCTCAATTTCCGATCCTGCCAGGATATGGCGTGAGCTTGCCAGTCTTGGTCTTATCGAATCACCTCTTTCTTCTCCCCTGAACTTCTTTTCACATGATCTTTTGAACGCCCATTATGCCTCTATCTCCAATTGTTATCCTTCCTGTTCACAATCACAATTTTCCAACATCATTCAATCCATAGTGCCCGACAAACCTTTTTTTAGTTTTTCTCAAATAACGTACGATAAACTACGCTCCTTAATGGTTCCTTCATCTTCTGCCTCGTTTGCATCTGGATGCGATCAGTTACCACTGTACGCCATTGCCTTGGCCTTGCCCCATGTTGGTAATCTCCTAACAACGTTTTTCAACTGTTGTCTCAATCTAGGCTATTTCCCATCTCCTTGGAAACGTGCCATATTGCGCCCACTGTCGAAAGTCAAGTCACCCACCTCCCCTTCGGATACGAGACCTATAGCCAATCTGTGTAAGCTCTCCAAACTGTTTGAAAAAATCTTACACAGTCAAATCGTGGACTTTATTAATTCCCAACATATTCTCGATGATCGGCAATCTGGTTACCGCAAGGGTTACTCTACCCAGTCTGCCCTTCTACGAATATTTCACGATATTACGAGCGGAGTTGACGTTGGTGAGGTACTGATTCTCGTCCTTTTTGATTTCAGCAAAGCTTTTGATACTGTCTGCCATTTTTTGCTGCTGACTAAACTGAGGAAATTAGGGTTTTCTGATCTGGCCCTTAAATTAATTTTCTCGTACCTCACGGGTCGCTCTCAAGCAGTTGTCGATCTGGACGGTGAGTTCTCTGATTGGCTGTCTGTCTCTTCTGGTGTTCCGCAGGGATCTGTTTTGGGACCGCTCCTTTTTTCCCTATTCATCAATGACATCGGTGCTTTTCTCCGGTTTACTCAGCGTATGATATTTGCTGATGATACTCAAATTTATCGCAAGTGCCTCTTAAGTCAATTAAATGTCGCCTTACAGCTAGTGGCACACGATGTGGGCGTAATCTCGGAATTTGCGACCACTAATGGATTGTCTCTCAACCTAAAAAAAATCTAAAGTTCTCATATTCGGTAGCAGGCGCAAAGTTAAGTATATAAATCTTAATGACCTACCACTTATTTCTGTGAATGGAACCTCCATTCCGTTCGTTGCTGAGGCGCGTAATTTGGGAGTCATCATAAGGTCTGATCTAGCTTGGGAAAGCCATGTCTCCCATATTTCAAGGAAGGTACACTTTACGCTGCATAAGCTAAAATTTCATAAAAATTCTTTATCATTTCAATTACGCGTAAAACTAGTGTCCGCATTGATTTGGCCTCTGTTAGACTACTGTTCTCTCGTTTATAATGATGTCACTGATGAACTCAACACCAAATTACAGAGACTCATAAATTGTGCGATTCGATTTATTTTCAACTTAAGGCGCGACGAACACATCACACCCTACCGTTATCAACTCGGGTGGTTGTCTGTTAAAAACAGACGTCTATACTTTCTAGGAATACAAATGTTCAAGATATCCCACGATATGTCTCCTTGTTATCTCTCCGAAATCTTTATCGAACCTGATCCCTCAGTTAGACGTTCGTCTCGACTGGCTCTACCACACACTTTCCAAATTCCCACACATAGAACAGAGACCTATCATAGGTCCTTCCACCTTGCGGGAATCTATTTATGGAACTCGCTTCCTATTGACGTTGTGTCTGCATCGTCCGTTTCTGAATTTAAAAGAAAGCTTTATGACCATCTTTTCTCGCTTGAGCTGTGCGCCGTGTCTCAGTGATATTGCTGTAAACTTCGATAATTTAAACTAGTCTTAAGTTCTCATGTTATTGTTCTAGCGTTGTTTTGCGTGATTAATGATTGGTATACATCTATTGCTTCCTTGCGGCATCCTTCGCGGAGGGCGAGCAGCAGAGATTATTTTTTCCTTCTTTATGACTTAGCGTCCTCTGCCGATGGTGTACGCTTATCGTTAGCAATGTAACTGAGTCTCGTACCTATTTCTGAGCTTCCGATTTTTTATTTTTGGTCTTTATATTTAGTTTATATATTTGTTTATATTTTGTTTACATACTTATGTATTTGTTATTTCATGATTTGCCTAAAGTCCTGACTATGGCATATTAATAAATAAATCAATCAATCAATCTCTCTCTTCCACTTATCTCCCACTTACACTTTATCTTGTAACTGCTATATTATTGTAATTGCTATAGTATTATTTTATTGTAACTGCTATATTACTTTTTTGCCCTTTAGCCTTTGCTTGGGCATAATAAATCTAATCAATCAATCAATCTCTCTCTCTCTCTCTCTCCCCCTCCCTCTTACAAATTTATGTTGTACGCACCAAAATATACAAAATTGTGAAGTTTCAGTTAAATCGGTAAGAAAGTTCCTCTCCTTCATAATTGCCTTAAAAAATAATTATGTCAATGTTATGTATAATATTCCCAAACGATAATTTAATTATAATTATATTGCATAATCTTAAATCTTACCTTGTTAAGAACTTCATTACCAAAGAGTTTGCCATACTCCAAAGTAAAGTCTTAGTGTAAGAATTCAAAAAGTTAGTATCTAAATCAAGAGACACGGCAGTGTCTCGCGCCAAGTATACGCGGAGCGAGACCGACCGTGACTCTTTTACGCGACGCGACGGGTTGCGAGTATACGAGATGTTGAGATCTCGATAACGAGTGAACGGATCAAGTTCTAAGTAGGCTTGATCGATAGCTTGGGGTCGAATTAGGGGGGGGTTTCTGTTATAATATTCCGCTACGTGCCCTACGAGCGGAGATATTGCGACGCAAAGTCCAAATGTTGAAAATTTTATTTTAAGATACTTTCTTCTACGTCGACCGCTCTCATCTCAATATAACATATATATAACAGAAAAATGTCACTTTCACTTTTTCGACACTGGCGGCTAACGGCGTTAGTATCGCAGCGCAGTGCAGTGCAGTGCAGACAGTGCGTTTAGCGCGCTGTCAGTCAGTTCATCAATTATATCGCAGCGCAGTGCAGTACAGTGCAGACAGTGCGTTTAGCGCGCTGTCAGTCAGTTCATCAGTTAACCTATCTCGTCGAGAGACACGGTAGTACGCGCGGAGCGAGACCGACCGTGACTCTTTACGCGACGCGACGATTAATTCAAGGTAATTGTTTTATTATGTAATTATCTCCTATTCTATATATTACTGTTACTTATTTTACTGTTTACTACGTTTACGCGAGTGTTTACATACAGGTTAACCTATACTATATTATTATATATTGACGGCAGGGAACTGATACTGAGATCAATCAATCAAGGAGTTGACGGCAGGGAGCAGGGAGCTGATACTGAGATCAAGGAGCCTGTTCACACGAGGCGCGATTGCGGCCGCACGTTAACGTTTGCACGAGCCGCACGCTGTCGCGAGGTAAGGTGCGACAACGCGCGCATACGCGCGTACGCGAAACGGTAGTAACACCGTAATCGTGCCGGCGATATACTGAATTTGAATTGCTTCGTGCTTATCTGGAGATTTCGTATCCCTACATCGTGTTACCACCGCTGCCGGAAAAGAAGGTTCTCTACGCTTGGCAGAAAGTGACGACTGACACGTTCGATCCCGACTTCGTTGATCGCAGAAGAGCTGGACTCGAGGTACGTTTCCGATTTGCAATTATAACAGTATCGTGCGATGAATGTTGTACTAACCTCAAAGTCGGAGCATCCTTGCTCACCGCTACGGGATCGACGTAAAGTTTTAGCGGATTTTAATCTTCCGAATTAGCGTCGGAACAATATTAGTCTTCCATTATCTATTGCCTCACAACTTTTCGATTTTAATATTCTGTAGCTGTATAGTTATTTGTACACAATCGTGATATTAATATACATCAGATTGTTCATGTTTTTGTGCTGTTACAGTTCTATGATTTAGAGGAACTGTTTCGTAACGGTGGCCCCGTGCCAGATACAAATTACATATTCCTGGGAGATTTTGTCGATCGGGGCTAGCTTAGAAACGTTTACTCGTCTGCTCACACTTAAAGCTAAATGGTCCGACAGGATAACGTTACTACGCGGTAATCACGAAACTAGACAAATCACGCACGTTTATTTGGATTTTACGGTAAGTGCGCAACGATACTTTCTTTTCTGGGCTTTTTTTATTTGTGTATAATAAAGCTTTGATTTCATTGGTCTCTTCATTTTCTGTTCTAGATGAATGCCAAAACAAGTACGGCAATGCTAATGCGTGGAAGTACTGTTGTAGGGTATAACTCCACTTTTGATTACGCTCGAATAAAATTCTGTTTTAGTTAATTGATGAACAGGTTCTTTGTGTACACGGTGGATTGTCTCCAGCTATTAGAACACTAGATCAAATTAGAACGATTGAAAGAAATCAAGAGATTCCACACAAAGGTATTAATTGTATAAAGTGATATGTCATTGCAAAAGTTACATAATAATTAAAAGTTACATGACTGGATATTTACTGTTATTGTACAATAATAATACAATAATAATAAAATATCGTTGCTTAATTGCCATATTACAGGTGCTTTCTGTGATTTGGTCTGGTCCGATCCAGAAGATGTAGAAACATGGACAGTAAGTCCGCGTGGTGCAGGCTGGCTGTTTGGCAGCAAAGTGACTTACATGTTCATGGAAGTGAATGATCTTAAACTCATCTGTAGGGCGCACCAATTAGTTCAGGTAGGTATGTCTTTGCTCAAATATTTTTGTCGCAGATTTTTTTAAATATCTCGGAAGTATGTATTGATGACGCATATTTTTATCATGCAGGTTATAGGTACATGTTTAATGACAAACTCGTCACAGTGTGGTCGGTCCCAAATTATTGTTATCGATGTGGTAACATAGCTAGTATCATGCAGTTCACGACAGTGGATCAGAGATCACCAGTGCTGTTCCAGGCAGTGCCTGATTCCGAGAGAGTAATCCCACCTCTAATGCCCACTCCGTACTTTTTGTGATCTATCTTAAGTGGCTCATCTGTACGAATGCGGAAGAGAAATGTCTGTGTCTAGACTCTACGGAATCACATGATTTGATTGGCCGGATCCAGGCTGGTACCATGACGGACCCACACATTCATGAGAATATATCATTGATTATATACATATTACTTTAGAAAATTTTGATTCCCTTAAAAGAAATTATTTGATGCGTTCTACGATCAAAGTACGATACTTAGAGAGGACTGAATTGTCGTGTGATTGATCTTATTCAGGGAATGTTCTTTAGATTTTTTAAGAACTTTATCAGGTTTTACATGTTGTAAAGTTAATTACATGTTGTAAAGCTAACTTTTATATATCTACATAGTATCTGCCATTGCATCAGCCTGATTTTTGTAGCTCGAGAAAAAAAAAGAAAACGATATTTTGCATCAGAGCAAATGTGAACATTCTGTGGTATAGACGCTTTTGCTGTCTACTATGTACATTCTGTAGAGCATTCATATCTCAGAGCAGCATTCTGGACTTTAATGTTCAAAAGACTAAGAGCTTTTAAATAATTTATGAGCGCGAATAACGCAAATAGTCCAGTGCTGTGTGTGAATATAAAAAGAAAAGAAATATCACGTTTAAACATTCCGGCAAAAAGTACACTCTCTGAGTACAGTAAATGCTTCTCTGACATTACAATCGTTGTGCGTAGAATTCAGATTTATTAAAGCGTGAGCATATATAGTACTGTTAAGGTCTTCCTGAACATATAAATGATCTGTTGCTGGTTTAGGTACTGTGTGTGCTGCGTACCGTTCTTTTTTCTTCTAAATGCGCAATCGGTGTTCTTAGCAAGAATCGTAAATTCGGCTCTTTTTCGCCGAAGTACAAATAGCGTGTAGCAGTAGCCAAAGTTTTCCTGCTTAGGTAAGGAAATCCGATAGCGGGATCGTTATAGCATCTGTAGAGAGTTGTCTTATTATTTTTATGCACATGGCATTTTTTTACGCTTAATTTTAAGAAATTCCGAGCTCAAATATTGTCTTTAAACTACCTTGACACACATTAATGTTTTTTTCAAGAAAGATATCCACCGTTCGTTCGTCACACACACTTCTCTCTTCTATATATATATATATATATATATATATATATATATATACATATATGCCAAATCGCTGACGTATTGAATAATCGTAATTAGCTAATTGTCATAAGTTCATTAATGTAGGGAGCAACTTGAAAAGAAAAAAAACCGAGACCCTTAGCAATGTGCCTCTAAATTAATAAGCGTTTGTGTAATATAATGATACGATATTGATATGACATAATTAATGGAAATGCACCGGCCATTGCGTATCATAAGCCTGAATTCTGACCATCGATTTTTGCTAGCTCACGATAATTCCTAAGCGATCACAGACCCGACAAATATGGCATTGACATTGTGGCACAGGCTGTCAAGTTGAGACTACTCTATTTTGAATTTTGTGATATAGACCGAAGGAGGCGTGTGCAATGGTCATGTCGATGTTTATAACGACTCTCCTTGTCGCACCATTCGAAGAGGTGTTTTGCGAAGACCCGTTATTCCAAGAAATGTAATAAACTTTTGAACAGTGCCTTCAGAACTATAACACGACGGTCTACTAGAAGTATAAATGCTTTCTTATTCTATTTCATAAGCCTTCCGCTATTGTTTTGGAACGAGCCTTTGCTTTTTCGCGAAACTTTTCTACGATATTTACGTTTTACGATTTTACTACCGTTTAGGTCTACTCTTACAATTTTACATCACGCGCGCGCGGTATATTCTCTATTTGTACTACATATTATAACGTACAATTACAATTGCGCGATACTTTACGCGAGTAATGTATTACATAAGGTAGAGAGGAGCGCATCTAGAACGAATTGGGACACGGAGCTTGCGTTACAAACTCGACTCGCTACATTTGCAGCCTCCGAGTCGTGAAACGGTTTTGCAACGACGGGAACGCCCTACGTGCGGTACGGACCCTGGTGGAAATCTTCTCATGGGTAGGCAAAAAGGGTAGGCAAAATTATAATTCTTTATATTTTAATTAGTAACTTCACTATCAATTTATTTTGTAATTACGCATTATAAAGATATTAATTACAAAACAGACACATTAAAATAAACTACAGCGATAAACAATATTACACATTGATCTTTCATTACCCTGGTGGAAATCTTCTCATAAGTAGGCAAAAAAGGGAAGATACTCATGGGGAGAATTGGGACTTTTTTGCCTACCCATGAGAAGATTTCCACCAGGGGATATCATTAGAAATCCTTAAAAAAAAAGAAAAGAAGTATTAGCCTCTGTATCTATTGGGGTGTTCGCGGCGTTTCGTTTACCGGAATGCCTCTGTCTGTGATCGCTTTAATCTTATCGAAGTGTCCAAGCGCTTGCGGCGACTCGATATTAATAATCGGTAAGCTCGCGAGAGAGAGAACAAATAAAGACAATTTGCAAGATAAAAATAAAATAACGAAGACTAATTTAGCTTAATGTGCTCCGTGCGGGAGCTTGAACACTGCGCATAATCCTTAAAGATCTCACAGGTAGACACCATTTTAAAACGATCATCATGTACCTTGAAAGTATAGACTTTGTTATGTTAATGTAATGAAGAACGTCTGTAATAAAAATGCGCAAAAAATCGCACTTGATCGCATTGTCAGTAATAGAGAAGAACACGATCGCATAGTGCAGACCAAACGCTTTGGACCAAACGCTATGGTACATGAGCATATTTACAGTTCGAAGACCAAGAGGCAGAGCCGCGGGGATACGACGACAAGAAGAAAGATGTCGTCAGCTAACTACCATTGGGGTAGACGAGGCAGAAGACCGAGACAGTAACATAATTATTTTTAAGCCGTATTTTTAAGCAGTAATATAACCCGTCAGTATTATATATTCGTACCTCTGACCATACACATATGAACACACACATACAAAGTGAATATGTGAATATGCTACGTTTCTTATACATACATGAAAACATAATTGCTAAATAAACATTTAATAAAACTATTATATTGTTATTTACTTCATACTTACCAAATCAAGTTTTATTTAATATGTATAATCTATTGTAACTGTAAATAAATTTATTATTTACTGTATAATTAAATGCTGGTACATTCAAGAAATTTGTAATTCTGACCTGGATTTATATCCTGTCTAAACTACACATGTATGTTTAAATTGATGTTTTACCTAGTTATTGCACCAATAATGTTTAAATAAATCGTAGCTTTAGTTTTTAACGCAGGAAAAGAAAATTTAACGTTTAAGCGCTAACCAATGTTGATGCATTTTTCTGAAGAAATACTTACATATTGATTTTGTTGCATATTCGAAATCTAAAATCCGAGCATGCTAGAAGCACTTTCATTATCTTCAATGTGTCAGGTATTTTAAAAGAACACTAAATTTATCTTTAAAAATAGGCAAAATTCAAGCAGCTGTAACTTTGTTAAAAACGAATAAAATTTAAATTTAAAAAAAGGATTTTAAAGCTTGAAATCTCTACTTTTGAAAGTTTTTATCGTGGATTGAATAAGAAATGAGCATTTTGACTTTGATTGCTCATAACTTCCTTAAAAATCATCGTATTGCAATTCAAAAAACAGATTCTTAAAGCTGAAACTTTGCTTTATTGAACGGTATAATTGCCAAATTTTTTAAAATAACAAATAGACATGATACAAATGGATGAAAATAATGTAAATTATTTTTAAATGCAGAGTACTTAAAAGTACAAAAAAACATAAAGAATAAATTTGTTTTATTTGTATCATGTCTACATGTTATTTAAAAAAATCTATTTTCTTAGAAATAATAGTCTGTAACACCTTTAGCTTTACAATCTGTACATACTGTTTGTAAGATATATTCTTTATAAGACTAGTTAGAAGAGGATGCGTAACACTACAAAATGCATGATATCAGTACAAAATTACCTTTTTCAAAAAAGGTAAAAAAAGGGCGCCAAGTACACGCGTGGTTGTTACCTCGGAAAAAAACCAAGTGGTAGTATCATTAATTTTATCTCACAAAATTGTCTCACAAAAATTGTCTCACAAAATTGTCTGACAAAAATTGTCTCACAAAATTATTAAATTACAAAATTGTTACTTTATTCAATCCAAGTGATATCTATCTCGAAAAAACCTAAATAACAAGTGGTATCTATTTAAAAAAAAATATGTGAAATCTTTTAATACTGCGCCAATTACAAAGAGAGAATATATATATATATATATATATATATATATATATATATATATATATTACAGGTATATTACAGGTATATATATATATATATATATATACCTTATAACAAAATTATTATTATATCACGAAATTGCGTTACCAAACTCAATCCAAGTGATATATATATTTCAAAAAAATATATGAAATCTTTAAATTACGCCAACTACAAAGAGAATATATATATTGCTTTGAAAAATAATTGTAGTGCAACTACTCTTAAAAAATAAAACAAAATTGTGTTACCTAACTCAACCCAAGTGGTATGTATCTTTGTATTCCTGAGGATCTTTCTATCAACCCAAGTGGTAGTAGTTTTAATTCTCCTTGATAAAATTATAATATTACAAAGAATCATTTAATCATTTTAATCACAAAGAATTAAAGAGGTAACATTATAAAATAAAAATATTTAATTAAAATAAAATAAAAAAATTTTTCTTGTAAAAAACTTGGCGCTGCTTTTTTAAAGTCTATCCAGACAAATTTGCATCGCGCATAAACATAAGCGTAAGAAATTGATTGGTTCAGATATATGTGCAAAAGGAAATAGACCAATCTATCTCTTTATGCATATGCTTATGCACCTATGCAAGTTTGTCTGGTTTAACCTTAAAAAAGCAGCGCCAAGTTTTTTACAAGAAAAATTTTTTTATTTTATTTTAATTAAATATTTTTATTTTATAATGTTACCTCTTTAATTCTTTGTGATTAAAATGATTAAATGATTCTTTGTAATATTATAATTTTATCAAGGAGAATTAAAACTACTACCACTTGGGTTGATAGAAAGATCCTCAGGAATACAAAGATACATACCACTTGGGTTGAGTTAGGTAACACAATTTTGTTTTATTTTTTAAGAGTAGTTGCACTACAATTATTTTTCAAAGCAATATATATATTCTCTTTGTAGTTGGCGTAATTTAAAGATTTCATATATTTTTTTGAAATATATATATCACTTGGATTGAGTTTGGTAACGCAATTTCGTGATATAATAATAATTTTGTTATAAGGTATATATATATATATATATATACCTGTAATATACCTGTAATATATATATATATATATATATATATATATATATATATTCTCTCTTTGTAATTGGCGCAGTATTAAAAGATTTCACATATTTTTTTTTAAATAGATACCACTTGTTATTTAGGTTTTTTCGAGATAGATATCACTTGGATTGAATAAAGTAACAATTTTGTAATTTAATAATTTTGTGAGACAATTTTTGTCAGACAATTTTGTGAGACAATTTTTGTGAGACAATTTTGTGAGATAAAATTAATGATACTACCACTTGGTTTTTTTCCGAGGTAATAGAGAGAATCGTGTATGCGCTCAATCACGAGAAAATCCATTATCCACCAGTCTTCAAATATTTGCAGAAAAAATCCTTTGATGACTGACAACGAATATAAAAATTTAAGGTAAAGTTTGCATTAAAAATATAAACTGGTTTGTCCACCACTTCCAAAAACTTTGCTATTATAATTTTTATTATGATAGATATATTTAGATTAAATATTAATTAATCCTTTTAGAGTCTAATCTTTTTTGTGTGTGAGAAGAACATATTTAATTTAATTATTTTTTAAAATGTTAGAGATAGCTGAATACGAATATAAAATTTATCAAAATTTATTTTGTTGTTATTGCTTTCGTGAATAATTAATATTTCCAGACACTAAGATATAAAATCAACGTCTATCATAAATAATATAATGGACTTGATTCAATTAATATTTTAACTTGCCTACAATACGAATTGCGCTACAGATCACTTTCTCGTTCTCTTCAACTTTTACAAGACAGCAATTTACAAGACAGCATATGCATAGGTGTGTGATTTTAGATGCACCTTCTAATATATAATATTATATGATATATTGATGATCACACACACATACATACACACATACTATCTGTCACGTACTACGTTTACACGAGCGTTACTTTTGTAGTAACTTATAAGATAATTCCTCCACGTAAGGGCCAAAGCACATATGACAGTCGTAGTCGTGGATGTAAGTAACGCACAAGCTTTTGGCGTATCCTAATTTATCAGGTCGAGGACTACGACCATCGTATATCGCTACGTCATGTTATGTGCTTTGCCTCTAAATGAGTGAATTAATAGTTGCTTTCCATTTACATCAAAACTCAGATAATTCTCACTTGTGACGTCATAACTCAGTTAAATGCACGTTCTTTTTGCATGCTGGCAAGTGAGATTCAACTGAGTTTTTATCCACAATCGAGACCATGTGCTTTAATGAATCTAATAAACTCACATCAAAAGTGAGGCTATGGATCTGTATTATTATGCGATAGCTTTGTCACCAAAATAAGCAGGTAAATACAAAATGTCATATCTTACCTGAGTATAAAATACATATCTGAGTGACTCAGATCACTTGAGTGTAAATGGAAAGCAACTATTGTAAGTTACTACAGAAATAACGCTCCCGTAAACATAGTAAACGGTCACGAATATCACTACATATCCCGCTGATATTCTGCCTCTTGTCTTGTGACACCCACATCCTAATTTCGTGGCACTTCGATCCTTGCGCGACGCGACCGAAATTCGGAATTAAACGATCGTACTTAGTAATATTTAACGATGAGTCCGTATCTACAATAGCTGTAATAAGCCTCAAGATGTAAGAAATTGACCAATCACAGTCGATTATTCTCCTCACATTCGCCTGTAATTGGTCAATTTCTTACGGCTTGAGGCTTACTACACGTATTGTAGATACGGACTGAGAGACCACGGTGTTAGTCCGTATCTACAATAGGTGTAGTAAGCCTCAAGCCGTAAGAAATTGACCAATTACAGGCGAATGTGAGAAGAATAATCGACTGTGATTGGTCAATTTCTTACATCTTGAGGCTTACTACAGCTATTGTAGATACGGACTTACGCGCGAACGCGATAAGTATTTCTAGGTTATATGACTGACTGACAGCGCGCTGTCCGCGCGAACGCACTGAGCGACGAGCGCACACGTACGCGTATATGCTGTCTCTTTTCAATGTAGCAACACTGTCATGGGGGGGACCCGGGTGAACGCTCGACAAGTTCTCAAATGCCATCTATCGAGGAAAAAAGCAACCGTACGGCGACGACGACGACGATGACGTATCTTAATTGTAAAATTTACCATTTCGGACTTTGCATCGTAATATCTCCGCTCGTTAGGGCACGTAGCGGAAAAATAAAAACACTTTTATTCGTAAATTGACCCAAGCTATCGATCAAGCCTACTTAGAACTTGATCCGTTCACTCGTTATTGAGATCTCAAAATCTCGAGTACTCGCAACTCGTGCGTTCGCGTAAAAGAGTCACGGTGCGTCTCGCTCCGCGAGTACTTGGCGCGAGACACTACCGTGTCTCTTGATCATTTCACTTTTGATTCTAGCTTTTGAAAAAATATACACTTAATTTATCAATGCTTTATTCCTTAATCGAAGTTAACAGAATTCTTTTTTAATATTTATTGATTATACATATATGATTATATATATTTAGATATATATAATCTCATTATATATGTACATATATGATTATATTGATATGATTATATATAATTATATCTAATCCCCCCCCCCAATGAATATTTTATATATATATAATAAAACCCAAAAAAGCCTAATTTTGTTATATATAATTATATGTGGTTATATATAATTATATACGATTATATCGGGCCATTTTTTATATCTAATTATATCTAATATTATTTACATTAGAAAGTCTATGAATGTCCCATACCTGACGCCAGACTGCAAACTTCGTCAGCATCTCTGTCGACATCGTTTGATGTACCTGCATCGACAATAATTTCGTCTTCTCGAGAATCCTCGCAGACAGAATCCCGACTGACATTTGTTTGGGTTCTACAAACGAAATAGTAATAATTATAATTAACAAAACCAACACTTTATTAATATTTGAAGGAAGCAAGTTTTACGGTCGTATCAGGCAAGAATCACGTAGAAAATTCATCACGTCGTAATGCTTCCATTTTTCCTTGGGTTCAATCCTTGCGGAACCGCTGGCATGCAGCTCTCTTTGAATAATTTCGTATCCAACGAGTTAAGATTGTAGGACAGTTAAGACAGTATTGAGAGTTACATTTGTCCGAGATATTATATTGCATCGTAACTTATATATCCATTGCATCGTTTTGTCTCATAACCATTTTATAACTTGCTCAGAATAAATATTATAACGATAATCATTCTACTCCGACTCCAACAGCATTTATTTAAATCCTACAAATTGGGGGCTCGGCCGCGATTTGAACGAGAGCCGTTTAACGAAGGATCCAGAACAATCGAGGTGTCACGTGAACAGTCAGTGCTTCGGGCAGAGTGATAGCGTGACATAAACACGAAAGTGCGTGCGTGTATACTGGCGCGGCAAAGACAATAGTTGAGCAGAGTGACTAGACAATATACTGTGTGTGCGAAAGCAATGAAGGATCCGAATGTATACACGGTGGTTGCGCTCAAAGAGATGTTGGAGAAACATGGTCTCTCCACATCAGGGGCGAAAGCGGATCTGATCAACCGTCTGATAGAGGTCGATCCGAACGGCGAATGGTTGCGAGACGATGGTGACGAATCCGGCGACCGTCGTGATGAGGCAGAAGGTATTTCACAAACAAACGCGTCAGGTATGCAACAAAAGCTTAATATGCAACAAAGAGAAATTGAACTGTGCCGAAGGGAGAAGGAGTTAGTGGAGCTCGAGTTAGAATTAGTGCGACGCGAATTGGAGCTCGCGCGGCAGAGTCGGACAGAGCGCGCGAGCGGTAACAAATATCGCCAACGCGTTGTAAATAATGACAATACGCGAACCGGGACTGTGCAAACAAAAGTAAACGTAGTGACTATCGCGGATTTGCTCAGTTACTTTGACGGTAAAGCAACGAACTATGATATATGGGAGAAGCAGGTTCGACTGCTGAAGGCCACGTATCGGTTGGAAGATGATTCGGCGAGATTGCTAATCGGCATGCGGTTGAAGGGTAGAGCGTTAGAGTGGTTTCATTCTAGGCCAGAATACGTGGGGATGCCATATGACATGCTTCTCGGTGAATTACGGGGTATGTTTCAGCATCGGCAGACTTTAGTAACCAGGAGAAAGAGATTTGAGGAGCGTACGTGGAAGAAGGATGAGTCATTTCGCGAGTATTTGCACGAAAAGGTCATCATGGGAAATTGCGTTCCAATCGATGACGATGAGATGCTTGAGTATGTTGTCGACGGTATACCGGACGAGGCGCTTCGAAATCAAGCGCGCATACAAGGATTCGAGACAGTAGATGCGCTTTTGAGAGCCTTCGAAAAGGTAACTCTTCGAGAACGAGGTACGTTGAATTCAGCGAAACATGATAAGAATAACGGTTATCAAAATAAAGGAGAGAAAAAGGAGAAATCTAACAGCGAAAAGAAAAAGAGCGTAACAAATACCGTGCGTTGTCACAATTGCGGCATGCGAGATCATATAGGAATTAATTGTCCAACTAAAGAGCAGGGTGTAAAATGTTTCGGATGCAATGAACGCCGACATATTGCTTCGAAATGTCCCAAAAAGACAGAAACAAGAAGTAATTACGCCGCGGCGCGTTCTGTTAATCAGAAATACCTGAAGGACGTTCTGATACAGGGACAACCAATAAAAGCTTTGATAGATTCCGGGAGTGATTTGACATTGATGCGCGCGGATGAATACGTGAAACTAGGCTCGCCATGTTTTCGGACGGGAGGAATGCGATTCCGTGGCATTGGATCGGACGATAACATGACCCTAGGAGAATTTCAAACTGAGATCGCTGTTGGTGGACACTCTTATCCTATACGTATACAAGTAGTGTCGGATACTTTGTTTCAGCACCAAATGTTAATAGGAACTAATTTCCTGAATGCTGTCGAGGTCAACATCAGAGCAGGGAAAATCTCTATCAGTCCATTGCGATTGTAATACAACGTCGAGGACGTGCCGGAGGTATTCAGAATAGAGGTGACCGAGGAGGAGAGTCGAGGGACGTGCGTGGACCTCACTTCTGTGAAAGATGCTGAGCAGCGGAAGGCGCTGCAAGATCTTATTGAAAACTATACACCCAATAAAGTACGCGGAAGTAACATTAAAATGAAGCTTATTTTAAAGGATGAAGAGCCAGTTTATCAATCGGCAAAGAGGTTATCTCCATCGGAGAAACAAATGGTCAATGCGCAGATTGATGAATGGATTGCGGAGGGAATTATTCAACCATCAACTTCGGATTACGCTAGTCCCGTAGTACTAGTCCGGAAGAAGGATGGAACACTGAGGCTATGCGTGGACTATCGGATGGTGAACAAAAAGATCATGAAAGATCGATTTCCTTCACCATTGATAGAGGATCAGCTAGATTCTTTGCAGGATGTTCGAGTGTTCAGCACGCTCGACTTGAAGAATGGCTTTTTCCATGTGGAGATGGACGAATCAAGTCGGAAGTACACGGCTTTTATCGTACCTGACGGCCATTATGAATTTCTGAGGGTTCCTTTTGGTCTATGTAATTCGCCATCTGTGTTTCAGAGATACATCTATTCAATTTTTAAAGAGCTGATACGGCTAGGCGTGATTCGGGTCTACTTCGACGACGTCATCATTCTCGCAAAAAGTCTAGAGGAAGCCATAGAGAGACTTAGGATGGTCCTGGAGGTCGCAAGAGATGCCGGACTTATTATAAATTGGAAGAAATGCTGTTTTCTGCAGACCGAGGTGGAGTTTCTTGGGCACATCGTCGGAGGAGGACGAGTGCGCCCATCTGACCGGAAGACGGAAGCGGTACGACGATTCCCAGAGCCTACGAACACCAAGCACGTACACAGTTTCCTGGGCTTGAGCGGCTACTTTCGGAAGTTTATCCCTGGATATGCCGCAACAGCACGTCCGCTATCGAATCTCTTAAGGACGGGTGTGCAGTTCTGTTTTGGCACTGCAGAGAGGAACGCATTTATACAATTAAAGACGATGCTGATCGAGAAGCCCGTACTGAACTTATACCGAGTCGGGGCAGAGACGGAATTGCATACAGATGCTTCCGCGCTCGGATACGGCGCAATCTTGCTTCAGAAAAATAGTGAAAATGGTTTATTCCATCCCGTTTACTACGCCAGTGGAAAAACAACATCCGCTGAGGCTAAATATACAAGCTATGAGTTGGAGGTCTTAGCTATCATCAAATCCTTGAAGAGGTTCCGCGTCTATTTGTTGGGCATCGCGTTTAAGATAATAACCGATTGTCGTGCTTTTACCCTTACCACGAACAAGAAGGATTTATGCGTGCGTGTCGCACGATGGGCGCTGCTTTTGGAGGAGTTCCAGTACACCATAAAGCATTGTCCCGGGAAAAGTATGGTGCATGTCGATGCACTCAGTCGTAGCCCATTGCCCATGTGCTTGCTGATTGACGAATCTGATGTGGGGCTGACAGCGAGACTTAGGAAGGCGCAAGAAGAGGATGACAGCGTGAGAAGACTTCGCGATCTGGTTCTCCGTGGACAAACACAGGACTTTATAATACGAGATCGAGGCACGGCTTTCACATCGAACGAATTCAAGGAGTATTGTCGCATGGAAAATATCGAGCATGTGCTGATCACAACCGGGGTGCCGAGAGGAAACGGACAGGTGGAGCGGGTCAACAGGACGCTCATACCGTTATTGACTAAGTTAGCGGCTCCGAACCCTGGCGAATGGTACAAATATGTCGAAGTGGCTCAACAATACTTGAACACTGTACCTCATAAGAGCATTGGCACTTCTCCTTTTCGTGTATTTTTTGGAACGCATCCACGACTAAAGGATCATCCGGAGATTCGAGAGATATTAGAAAAGGAATGGATCGAATCTTTTCAAGACGCCCGAGATGAGCTGCGCTCTGAAGCAAAGGAGAAAATAGCGAAAGTACAACAAGAGAACAAACGAACTTTCAACAAGAAAAGAAAAGAAGACAACAGTTATCGGGAAGGCGATTTCGTGGCATTAAGTGTACACAACAAGGCCCCGGAATGAAATTTGCCGCCAAATATTTGGGACCGTACGAGGTCATTAGAGTCATGCGAAATCAACGCTACTCTGTTCGCAAAATTGGCGAATGCGAGGGTCCTGCTCAAACGACGACATCTGCCGACTTCATGAAGCTGTAGATCAACGAGGACAGTGATGACTCCTCGGAAGATGAAGATGAAGAAGAAGATGATGCTGCGTGACGACTTCTATGAAGATAAAAGTGTTTTGAATGACGACTCCCCGGAGGACGAAGAAGATTCTAAACGGCGACATTCGAGAACGAATGTACTATCAGGAATGGCCAAGTGTGGGATTATTTTCCGTGCCCGGTCGGTAATCGACGATCGAGGATCACGTATCGAACGTTGTGCGCGTCGACCGCTCCGATCGTTTAGTCGGAGAGAGCAAGTCGAGCAATACGGAGCAATACAAGTAACGCCGCGCGTTTTGCTAACGAGTCGCGCGAGTGATCAGTTAAGAGTTACGTTCGTCCGAGATATGAGACTGAGACTTATACGAGTGATCGAAATACGAGACAGAGTTGAAAGTTTGCATCATTCGTATCCAACGAGTTAAGATTGTAGGACAGTTAAGACAGTATTGAGAGTTACATTCGTCCGAGATATTATATTGCATCGTAACTTATATATTCATTGCATCGTTTTGTCTCTCTCTCTCATAACCATTTTATAACTTGCTCAGAACAAATATTATAACGATAATCATTCTACTCCGACTCCAACAGCATTTATTTAAATCTTACAATATATATATATATATGGAGGGGTAAAAACCACAGTGGTGTAAGTCAAATTTTTAAAAATATTTTCTCATGTGCATAGATACAATTTATATATTATACAGATTACATCTATGCACACGAGGAAATATTTTTAAAAATTTGACTTACACCACTGTGGTTTTTATCCCTCCATATATGTATATTATATATATATATATATATATATATATATATATATATATATATATACACACACACACATATATTGCAATTGCATATTGTTTGAAATAACATGAAAAATTTGACAATGCTCAAATCACTTATGAAAGATAACAATATGAAGAGAATTTTATATTTTTATTCTTCACCTTTTCATCTCCATGGAAACTTCGTCCCAGAGGCGCCGCATAGTTTCTCGACTCCTTTGCTCCAGGGGTAATGAAAAATCCCATAAAGGAGTTCTTTTTTGTACTTCTAGAATGAGGATTTCCACTTCTAGATCAATCAATTTCTTACATTTCTTTACTTGCGCACCACGTACCGCGCCTGATTCGTATCGCCGTTTATTAATTAGTTGACATTTTCACGAGTCTAATGACATATTTGAATATTCTAAGTTTTGTAACGTTTTGTTTACTTACGTATATTTGGATTTACATTTTCCTGATTATCCAATATGATTTTCTCTGTATTATTTGGCATCATACTCCGACGAACAATTGTTTTCCCGTCATCTGTAAAATGCATTTTTTTTTATTTGTCTAATTAGCTTCATAATAAAAATAATTATACATTGCATACCTAACATGGGATAAAAATAATTATTCTTGTCGATGTATATTTTGTTGTAGCCTTCCATGCACTGATGGCCTTTAACCTCGTCGCAAATCTCCTCACACACTCCGCAGGTGTGTACAATGCGAATTTGCTAAATATGTGGAAGAAATATCATGTATCATCAACTATTCTATTTTTTTACTACAAGCATATCTGAAGGTTACATTAATACCAATGTAATTTTAATAAATTTTTATCTCTTGGGAATCCATTTTGCTCTCTACAAACACCGCGCGGAATCAATATCAACTTTCATGAACACACACGTCGACGCGACGATGCGACCAAAACCGTAGTTTTGGCATCGAGCTTAAGGGGGAAAACGCGTTCCGTCTTAGAATCGGTAGAAGATTTAGAAAATTTGGGATACGAGGAACTAAAGTCGAAATTAGAATCACGTTTCGTGAGGGGCAGTTTTCGTAAAATTATTACACGCAGTTTACGAATAGAAGGCAAAGATTCGAGAAAGATTTCGCTACTTTCGGTTCCGAATTAAAAAGGCTCTCTCGATTAGCCTACCCCGAGTGTCCCTACGCGGTTCGAGACAAGATCGCGCGCGCTTAATTTGTTTCTTCTCTTACGGATGGATTCATTAGAAGGACTCTTCAACTAGAAGGGATTATCTCGCTGAAGTTGGCCATAGAGAGGGCGAAGGCCGTAAAAATTATACAAGGAGGAAATTTTGAGAGAAGAAAGGATTTCGAAAAGCGATTTGAGAAGGGGAAGGATAGGTGCGCGAAGAGTAATGAAAAGAGAGAGGGAGATGAGAAAGTCGAAGAAAAGGGAAAGAAAGGGAATGGTTATAGGCGGGGAGGCTAGAATAAAACAAAGGAGTGTTGGCATTGTGGAAAGGTGGGACATTTCCGGTCCGATTGTCCCGAGTATAAGGGAAACACGGTTTAGTTGCTCTCGGCGGGGGGAGAACAACGGAAGTGGACATTACCTCGAATGTTAATTGTTCTCAAACGTTTTTTGTTAATCGGATAAAGTCAAGTTTAAATTATTTTAGTTATAAGAAAAAGTTGGATGGTAACGAGTGTTGTTTCAAGATAGATACGGGATCGGACGTTTCGATTCTCAGTAGAAGAATGGTTAGAGAGGGCAAGCACATTATTCAAATTAAAGATAATTCTCTTAGATATCCCTCTGAAGGGGTAGTACCCATCGAATTTAGGGTCATGGCAAAGGTTCTCTTGGAAAGGTATTCCGTGGAAATTCCTATGTATGTAATAGAAATGGATGACGATTGTTTACTGGGTGTAGCTTTCTTAAGAAAGATAAATATAGAAAATGTTTTCGAATTTGCTTTCGGTTCTCCGAAGTCTGATAAAGAAAAGGTTTTGAGTTGTACAAAATGTTGCGCCCGGGCCATCGTTGAGTCCGTGGACCCTCGAATGGCTCTCATACGCACTCACTCGCACTCGCGCACTCGCGGGAATAACGACACGTTTATTAGAAAAGTAACGAATCTCTTTATTAAAGGGAACACCAGAGAACACGTCAGAAAAGTTTGAAAGCCGAGGTTCCAATCTCTAAGGTTCCGTTGTTAAAACAGCGGCCCGTTGTCAAGGGAACGCTTCGCGACTTCTGCGGAATGACCGCTCGTTTCAGCTCGGAGTTAAGGGCCGTCTCAGCACGGGCGTAACAATATGATAAAGAATAGATCACACACACACACACACACACACACACACACACACACGCACACGCACACGCACACGCACACGCACACGCACACGCACACGCACACGCACACGCACACGCACACGCACACGCACACGCACACGCAAACGTACACGCACACGCACACGCACACGCACACGCACGCACACACGCTAACGCACACGCACACGCACACGCACACGCACACGCACACGCACGCACGCACGCACGCACGCACGCACGTACGCACACGGACGCACGCACGCACACACACAACTTTGTAGATTAGACTATATTTCAAAAAATGTGTACCTATAAATAATGTTTAACTACTTAGTATGTTAATTTGTTGATTATTTGCAAAAAAGAATAACTTAACTTTCCAACTAAAAGATAAAAATTAACAACAGCACAAGAATTATTTTAGTTACTAACCTTTAGGGATATTAAATTGGCGCGAAGATTGGAGAGGGAGCGTAAAGTGAGCGGAGTGAGCACCTCTATTAAGCTGGACCCCCCACCAGCGCAAATCAAGTTCGCACTAGGTCAAAAATTTAGTGCTATTTAGGTGCTAATTAAGTGCCCTAGTCCGAATTTTGGTGCTCGAACGGTTTAGCAGGAAATCACGTAAAAAATGGGGGGGTCCAGCTTGCTATTAAGCTGGACCCCCCCATATCAGAAAATAAAAAACAAGTACACTATAATTTAGTGCTAATTAAGTGCTAATTAAGTGCTCTAAAATAACGATAAAATACTGACAGATTATAACATTTATTTAAATATACAACTATATATTGAACACAGTACCGTCGCGGTCGACACAAACATTTAAAAAACTTGCTGCATGAATATATTCGTTACTAAAATGATCGAAAACATATATTATCAAAATATTCCCAAATCTGAGTTTATTGCTAACAGTTGTCACGTTCTGACTGTTGTTCGTCCGTTTTTTGGTCAATGCATTTAAGCAATTTACCAGGGATTTGGACAAGTCGTGTGAAGGATATTATTATTGTTATTGTTATTGCTTTTGTTATTTGGGACCGAAAAGATATCTAAGTTTATAAATCTTATAACGAGGATCACTTTTATTTATTTGATTATAATGGGGATAATCGATGTCGAAATCGACAGGAATAGGTTTAAATGGAGGTGCGTTTTCTAATTGTTGCAATTGGTGGAGGAGGAGAAAAGGATCTCGATTAGAAATGACTGCTTGTTTAATCTGAAACCTAATCCTTTTAATTTGAGTTCGTCTACCTCCCTTTTTCGTCATCTAACCCGAATCCTCGAAAATGAATTTTGTAGCTCGCCACACTCTTCGTCAGCGCTCAAAAGCCAATCCGCCACACTCTGCTCGCCACACTCTTCGTCAGCGCTCAGATCGGCAGCGTAAAGGCCAAATTCACTTTCGGGAATTAATTATGATTTCCAAGGATCAACCCCGTAATCGCCACGCTTTCAGCAGCAAGGGTATCTGCTCGCCACACTCTTCGTCAGCGCTCAGAACCAATTGCCACGCACTTTGTCAGCGACAACTGCGAGTCGAATCTTAGAAGTGATCGATTAAGAATTTTAACACGAGATGAGATTCCAGATTTCGAGCTTTTCTTTTCCAAACTTATCTTACCTTTATTCTTAAAATTTAGTACAAGTTATGCGTGAGGCGCAGTCTTAAGATATAAGAGTGCAGGGATTAAGTCCCAAGATTGAGTTGAGGAATTGAGTGAGATTTAGGAAAACGATTTAGATATTTGGCTGAGCAACTGAAATGCTAGGGCCAAAGGAGTGGCTGAGCAATTGAATGCTAGAGCCGAAGGAATGGCTGAGCAATTGAATGCTAGAGCCGAAGGAATGTGAAGTTCAGGACTATCTGGAAGGAGCCGAAGCTCGGAACTATCTGCTTTCCGCGGCGTTTTTCCGCCCTATTTATACCCGAAAAAGACCGGAATCTCCCGCGCGAGATTCCCGCCATTTCCATCGCGTCTTAAGGGGGGAGGTTTTCTAGAAGTTTCTAGAACATTCTAGAAGCGTAGTTTTGGGCCCCATCTGGCCCCCAGCCCTCCAAGGGTCGTCCGATAAGATAAACATTTACAGGAAGCTGAGCGTTTGCTCGGAATTCCGAGCCTAGCGTGCGTCGTTTAAGCGTTCAAAACTTCTAACGTGCGTCGTCAAAAATATAAAATTTCCGTACGTAACACAGTAAAACAATTACGATAATTAACTTAGATTAGCCATTGGCGCTGAGTACTAAGTTCCGTCACCTGATCGTCTACGAATTAGTTGCTCGCATGATTATAGTATTAAAATAATTTTCATACATTGTACTTTAAAAGAATATCACGATTCGAAGCGCGCCGCGCTTCATGGATAAATTAATTAATTTCAACGCTATGCAGCTAGCACTAAATTCGAATCGTGATATTTTCTTAAAGTACAATGCCTCAGGATTATTTTGGGACCATAATAACGCAAGCACCTAATTCTTTGACGATTCAGTAACGAACTTTAGAGCGCGGCGCGCGCGCTTCATGAGTTAATTAATTAATTTCAACGCTATGCAGCTAGCACTAAATTCGAATCGTAATATTTTCTTAAAGTACAATGCCTCAGGATTATTTTGGGACCATAATAACGCAAGCACCTAATTCTTTGACGATTCAGTAACGAACTTTAGAGCGCGGCGCGCGCGCTTTATGAGTTAATTAATTAATTTCAACGCTATGCAGCTAGCACTAAATTCGAATCGTGATATTTTCTTAAAGTACTCAGATTTGGGAATATTTTGATAATATATGTTTTCGATCATTTTAGTAACGAATATATTCATGCAGCAAGTTTTTTAAGTGTTTGTGTCGACCGCGACGGTACTGTGTTCAATATATAGTTGTATATTTAAATAAATGTTATAATCTGTCAGTATTTTATCGTTATTTTAGAGCACTTAATTAGCACTTAATTAACACTAGATTATAGTGTACTTGTTTTTTATTTTCTGATATGGGGGGGTCCAGCTTAATGGCAAGCTGGACCCCCCCATTTTTTACGTGATTTCCTGCTAAACCGTTCGAGCACCAAAATTCGGACTAGGGCACTTAATTAGCACCTAAATAGCACTAAATTTTTGACCTAGTGCGAACTTGATTTGCGCTGGTGGGGGGTCCAGCTTAATAGAGGTTCTCCACTTTGAGGCGCTCTACAAGACGTAATTTTCAACAAAATGAAATGAATAACAAATAAAAATTGTAGGTTTTTTTACGCTCTACAAGTTTCATTTGGAGCATTTTTGCAATTTCGGACGACAATAATGAGTAAAAAGAAAAAAACTAAATATTATACTTTTTTATTTCCCTTTCTCGTTCGATGTCTCGAAAACAATCGATCATACGTAAAAATGTCATACGATATAATTTGTAGAGCGTAAAAAAAGCTTTAAAATGAGCTCCGATTCGACCTTGTAACTTTATTAGAAACCGAGTTATCGCGGAAAAACCATTTTTTCACATTTTTTACTCCCGTAAAAAAAGCACACGGGAAACAGAGGTCGAAAACTTGAGATTAAGCTTTTCTTGAGCCCCCCAACACCCCTCAAAAGAAAAATCCTGGGTCAGAATTATGTCTTTTATAATCCGTTTTTTTGTACATAGTGACTGGACTATCTTCGCCGCGACGAAAGCATGTGTTTACCACGTGCGGCTGGCTGGCGCGCTCGCTCCCGGCAGGACGTGTATAACGGGCTGCCGTTCGGCAGGCGCGCGTAATTGATGTGGCGGTTGAGGCACCGCTTGTCAGGGCGCTTGCGGCCGCCACAGCAATAATCATTTTAAAAAACATTTATTTCACATTTATTCAACATTATTTTAATATTTATTTTACATTATTTATTCATTTAAAACAATGATTTAGGAAAAATATTTATTTAAAGTTTATTTAATATTTATGTCACATTAATTATTCGTTTGCAATAATAATTTTCAAAAACATTAATTTCACATTTATTCAATATTAATTTAATATTTATTTTACATTAATCATTCATTTAAAATAATGGCTTAAAAATAAAAATACCATTATTATATACGTTATAACATGCGCTAATAAATTCTAACACGGTTATTATTTGTACGATTAATTGTGTGATTATTTGTGAGAAATTTTATATGCAAATTTCTTGCGAATGCTTGAGCGAGTTAGACGGAGTCTACAAATTAAATGCGCAAGTCTCAGAGTCGCAGGAACGGTCGTAAGACAGAAATTGACCAATCACAGTCGAACGCTTTTAACTGTAATGCTGGGTCTACAATGCGAGTCGCAAAGTCGTGAGTCGCAAGAATTGACCAATCACAGTCGATTATTCTCCTCAAATTCGACTGTGATTGGTCAATTCTTGCGACTCACGACTTTGTGACTTGCATTGTAGACCCAGCATTATATTAATTGGTCAATTTCTTTCTTACGACCGTTTCTGCGACTCTGAGACTTGCATCAAACCGCTCAGTAGCAATCGAATGTGATTGGTTCTTACTTTTAGAACCAACAAATCAACGTAGTGTGTGTTGATAAGACGACAACTCAGCAATCGTTCTGCTGAATTATTGTAGACCCCGCATTTAATTACGGCTCCTATTATACTGCACACAGGACTACACGATAACACAATAAAGTGACAAAGCGGTGACCAATCACCGTTTTCATTTTTCCGGAAGTATTAGGCTGCTTTCGAAAACATCACCCGAGTGCACACGAGTATACTCTCTTCTCTTTCTAACTCACTGAGTTAGAAGGAAAAGGAAGTATACCCGTCTGTACCCGGGTGATATTTTCGAACGCAGCCTTAATAGCGTACGTCGGTTCGGCGCGCTTGATTGGTCGCTTGAGTTGCGACAACGTGCGACGTGCTTATGTTCTGTGGACGTGACGTGTTTGCGCGTGTCGGGCAGTCGGTGACTTATGGCGGAGCGTGCGGATGTGTAGCAACCATAACAACTTCGTTCTTCGTTCCCATTATTTGTGTGCCGGTAGGTTTGTGATATAATAAAGTTCTAAAGTTTAATTCTAACATCATTATTGTCCTCCTGCAAAGACTTCCTGTATAACTATTAAATTTCTTACAGCAACGTACGTACCGTTGAATGCACATGGTAAGCCGCGGAATTAAACGACGACTCGCCGACCCACGTTCCACGCCGATTATGTACTGATGTGCAATTTTATTATTTTTATATTATTAAACTTAATACACCATCCCAAGGAGAACAGAAAAATCAAAATGTCTGTTTGACATATTATATGTCGACCAAATTTACGTTCCTTTATTAATTTTTTTAATTTTTTAAATCAATTTTTTCAATTTGATTTTCTGTTCTCCTTGGAATGTATTGTTTTTGGAATCTCGATTATAATTTTTTTTAAGCACAAATAAAAATTGAGCATGGTCCATTAGACGGTCATAGCAAGATCTTAGTGCAAAAATAATATTTCTTATGTGATTTTTAAATACATTTTCTGATTCTTCGAAGTGTACGCGCTGTTACTTTTGGTCTCAACGCAGCTCTTAAATTGAATCAGAAAAGTAATATCACACATTAAATTGATTGTCAATTTAAGGGGTTACACCACAGTAGAGAGTGAAAATTTAACGTTTTTTGCGATTTTTTTTTAAGTGGAAGGAAAAGTAAAAGGGTAATTCTTTTTAAGGATGTTGTTAAGCATGTTTTGAAGTTTTAAAAAAAATTTTGTTTATTAAAAAATATTAAAAAATGGCTGCCCAACAGTCGTTCCTGCGGAACGGTTTTTTTTGGAGGGGCTCCGCGGCACGCAGTAGAAGTGCAGCAAAAATTAATCTGGAACAAAATAAAAAATTTTTTCTTAAACTACATTAGTATAGCTATAGAAATACGTAGGGGATTTTGAAAATATTCATTTTTGTTAAATTGGCGAGCATTTGAAAAAAAAAGTTCATTTTACTACCAAAAAACGGGCACTTATTTGTAACTAAAAAATCGAAATATTAACTTATCGAAAATCGGCTACGTATTTCTATGCGGAATGTTGTTTTAAAGATGTGATATTAATTTGGAGTGAAAAAATAGAAAATTGTTTGAGTTATGCTGCGTGCCGATTTGAAAAAACGTGTTTCGAGAAAAACGCGTTTAAAGTTTTGAGATGTGTTATGGACGGGAAAAAATGAAAAATTTGACTGTTTAAAATTTTTTACCATTAATCTGCTATCCCTGGACCATAAAGCTGCCCTTCCCTGCTTAAATATTCCTCCTCATTTTCTTTCCTCGTCGATTTCATGCTGGTGCGTGCCTGTTTTGCCGCATCTGTCAAAGACTGCTCGGCGTGCTTGATCCTCATAGCATCGGTTTCAAGGCAAAAATTGTATGCTTGGAGGCCAATATCCATCTCCAAAACTTTCATAATTCGCAGAATGTTAATCAAACCGTCGTTAAAATTGCACACAGCAATATCAGTCGCTACTTGCAATACTTTTTTGCCACTTGAGTAGGACTTAGGAGCCAAGTTCCAAACAGTTGCATTGAAACTTTCGTTGCAGTTTTTAGTGTATTAGAGAAGTTAGAAATCAAAAGGAAAGTCATTAGGCTGTACCCTTCCAGCAGGTATCTACGTGCCGCAGGTAGTCGTTTCGGAGCAGTCCGACGCGCTTGGGAAAGAGGTCGGAATTTCAAAGAAAAAAATTTTGTACAGGTATAAAACTTTTTTTCCCTTATTCTAGAAGGTTCAAAGCATCTTTTAAGCCAATAAAAAAAAATCAATTTTTTGAAAATTCTACAGTGGTGTAACCCCTTAATGTGTGATATTACTTTTCTGATTCAATTTAAGAGCTGTGTTGAGACTGATAGTAACCGTGTACAGTTCGAAGAATTAAAAAATATATTTAAAAATCACACATGAAACATTATTTCAGCATAAAGGTCTTGCTATGACCATCTATGGACCTTGCTCGATTTTCAATTGCGTTATACAAACAGCGGTCTTGTCAATGCCTTAAAATACAAGTTAAATTTTTTTTCTTTCTTATATGTACTTTATTTTGTACTGCAAATGTTTAATTTGTTATTCATTATGTATACAATGTGTACAATATGTACAAAAAATAATATTTAGTAATAAAAAATCAAATATAACACAAATTTTTAATATTATTAAAAAAACCTTTCAATGTAAACGTTTCCCAAATATTAAAAAAACATTTTTTTAAATGTTAAAACAAACGTTTATTAAACGTTAAAATAATATTTTTCTAAACGTTAAAATAATATTTTTCTAAACATTAAAATAATATTTTTTAAACGTTAAAATAATATTATTTTAAACGTTAAAAAAATGTTTTTTTAATGAAAAAAAAGGAACTTATCCCATTATTTTTAACGTTTTTAAAAATGTTTGAAAAATGTTTTTTAAATGTTTTTTAAAAACATTTTTTAAATATTATTTTGCTGATTGGGTAAGCCTGCGTTTATCCGCAGTTTCGGTAAGTAGTTTATTCGCAAATTGATTAGGGTGTGAATCCAATCTGTCCGCATATTTCAGGATATAGTTTGTTATTACTTTTTTAACGGTTTCAATGTTCAGGTCTCGTCTGATAATTTCGTTGGTAACGAACCACGGCGCATCTACTATTATTCTCAGAATTTTGGATTGAAACCTTTCCAAAATTTCTATATTTGAATTAGAGGCAGAGCCCCACAGCTGAATGCCATACGTCCATATTGGTGTAATAATTGTTTTATAGAGCAGAACTTTGTTGTTTAAAGATAATTTTGACTTTTGAGCAAGTAGCCAATATTTCTGAGCTTAATTCCCAATTGCTTCCTTTTCTGTCATATATGCGTCTTCCAAGTTAGCCTTAAATCTAGGTGAATTCCTAAGTATTTCGCTGAGCCTGCTTGAGATATCTCAGTGTTGTTTTACCGGTGGGCATGAATCTTTGTTCAGTGTGAAAGTGACGTGTACTGATTTTTTTTCATTAGCCTTAATTCGCCAGGTTTTTAGCCAGGCTTGTATTTTGTTGATGTTTCTCTGAAGAATCCTCGACGCTTCTTTGGGGTTCTTGTGCAATGCTAAGATTATTGTGTCATCCGCGAATGTTCCCGTTATTGTTTGTTCTGTTGTTGGTAGGTCGGCAGTAAAAATTAGATATAACAGGGGTCCAAGGACACTGCCTCGTGGAACTCCGGATCTGATGGGCTGATTATGAAATGTCTATCTTCTAGGTATGATTTGAGTAAGAGATAGTAGTTATGCGGTAGTAATTTTTTAATTTTATATAATACCCCTGAGTGCCAGACTTTATCAAAAGCCTGGATGATATCCAAGAACACCGCTGAACAATACTCTCTATTCCCTGGCGGAAAAAAAACTACAAAGAACTACGTGATTTTACTGTTAAATCACGCATTTCTGCAACCAAATAGGAAATATTACGAAATAGTAGGAAAAACTACGAAAATTGTAAATGTCATAATAAAACGTAGTTTCTCGT
Source organism: Temnothorax nylanderi (assembly GCF_030848795.1). Lineage (NCBI taxonomy): Eukaryota > Metazoa > Arthropoda > Insecta > Hymenoptera > Formicidae > Temnothorax > Temnothorax nylanderi. Next base: position 97,285 of record NW_027249555.1, on the reverse strand, counting down.
AAAAAAGTTCTACAACTTTTGAAAATATACAATGAACTTCTGCAATCGAGACGTAGTTTATCGTAAATTCTCATCAAAATAAAAATTTAATTAATGCTGTAATAAGACGTAGTTTCGCGTAAGATGTTTCTACACCTTTTCAAAATATACAAAAAACTTCTGCAAAATAAGACGTAGTTAATCGTACATTAGCATTAAAATAAAAATTTATTAATGTTGTAATAAGACGTAGTTTCGCGTAAGAAATTTCTACATTTTTAAAAATATACAATAAACTTTTGCAAAATAAGACGTAGTTAATAGTACATTGGCATTAAAATAAAAATTTATTAATGTTGTAATAAGACGTAGTTTCACGTAAGATATTTCTACGCTTTTTCAAAATATACAATAAACTTCTGCAAAATAAGACGTAGTTAATCGTACATTGGCATTAAAATAAAAATTTATTAATGTTGTAATAAGACGTAGTTTCGCGTAAGATATTTCTACGCTTTTTCAAAATATACAATGAACTTCTGCAAAATAAGACGTAGTTAATCGTACATTGGCGTTAAAATTATAACTTTACAATCAATTACAATCTTCAACAGTTGTTCGATAAATATACAATAAAGCTAAATCGAGAATAAAAAACACAATTTTTTATAATTACATTAATTTTATTTGTATTACAAAGATTTGTTACAGATATTACTATTATTAACAAAATTAGGAAGAAAATAATATCGATATTAATCGCCAAGACATCCTCTTGGTATGTCACTAATATAATGTTTATCATTCAACGTCATCATGATACAGTGATCTCGAATAAATGCAGGAGAACATTTCTCCAATAAACCGTCGGTGATGAAACATTCTCTAATATGAGTTACGATCACATCATTGGTTGCAAGATACGGTTGACATGATACATTAATTTTTCGAAAAAACACAACAACTTTTTTTACCACTCGATCATTTTCAGTGATCTCATAAGAACATATATTTGTAATTATACCTTTCGTACCGTCTCGAGTAACAATGATAGAATCATTGGACTTATTCGCTCGCGTGTAAATTTCACTTGTGAAACGAAGTCCGTGGCAAAGCATTTTATGGAATACTTTGCAAGATATAGCACTTCCAAAACAATTTTGTTCTTCTAAAGTTAAAGTATAGTCTTTACCTGATCCAAGTAATACACAATCGTCAATTTTACAAACATATTTCAACCTGTTTTGAAAATAATGTTCACAAAAGTCTATAAATCTATTACCGTTTGGAAACTTGTTCAAGTGCATGGGCAGTTGTTTATAAAAGAAATATCTCCTCGCAATCTGTACAGCTATAAGATATGGACTAGTCTTCATCTGAAGTACTAATCTGTTTTCATTTTCAAACGGAAAGGTATTATGAGTCCACAAAGGTCCCCAGTTCTTTACGCTCGTACTTAAGTGTAAGAGCAAGTGCATATTGAACGTCATAGAAGATTTTCCAAAATACTTTTGCAATTGGACCAGAAATTTAATCAGCAACTGGTGAGCATGATCAATACTTTCTATTGTTACGGATTTTTGTAATAATATATGAATGGCAGTTATTAATAGTGCCACATGCCGCAAATATTTCATAGGAAGTAATCCCGCAGACATATCAACATGTACCACAGGAGCCAAGAACGCCATTCCGAAGCTTTCCAACACTTTCGTTCTTCAAGTGTTCTTGGTAATCGTGTGATACATGTTGGTGGTCGAATAGAAGTTAGACGCTGATTTATTATAGCTAACTGATTTGGCGAACCAACATAATATTCTTCCCTCGTGACGTTAATATCATCTCTGTATATTGTCGAATAACTCCTAGTAAAACAGAGTGCATATAATCAGGTACTATTCCATCTACCAAATTAAATCCTTCCAGATTCATCAGTACCGACGGACCTTTAATTCCCATATTCATGACTGGAAGAATTTCACCATTTAACGTATTTTGCATTCTACATCTTATAGATGTATCTGTGCGATTCGGAGGTACACACGTCGACATAGTATATCGGCGGTATCCATCAACACCTTCGGTAGGATGTTCGCAAAAGTTGCATCCGTAAAAGCCGTTAAAACGAATCATGTTCAAAATACAAGGTCGGGCAACAGAATCCACGCAGCAACATATAGGGTAGACTTTACTGGTAATAATTTCGTTGTTCAGATTCCATTGTACACCGTCCCGCGCCAAAGAGTTTGCTTCATTGACGAATGGTCGTAAAAACGTGTTCATATTGGGTTCTTTCTTGTGTACCCATAATCCGATTAGAAACATATGTTTTGATCGCATTTTCAACGGCAACTCATGTAACATAGCATATATAGGCCAAATAGATGTTTTGCTTGATTTCGCTGCTTGACATCCATCTGTATTAAAAGTATATGACAAATTCCATCTGGAATCTAACTGATTACCTGGAGCAGAATATTTTTTGTACATATAGCCATCATAAATATCTTCTAATGCATTATTGTTTTCTTTTCGCCGAGAAAAGCGGTGGTCTAAATGTTTCGAAATATTTGGATTATTCAATAAAATTTGCAGCTGGCATGTAAATTTAAAGTTATAAAGAATGACGATATTGCAGCGTCATCAATATCTCTCTCACAGGCATGACATACTACGTTAGCCGAACGTAAGTTTGGTCGTTCACCGAGGTATCTTTGGCAACTTGGACAAAATAAGTGGACTTTAATAGTGTCTTCAGCTAATGGAAAATGTTTGAATAAACTGTACTTTGAACTTGGTAAGACATCCTTGCTGTACAACTTATTTATCATATTTATGATGTCAAGTATCGCAACCCAAGTCAAACAGTGTTTTCTACCTATAAGTGTGGCCATTATTAGCGCTTCTCCTTTTGTTGTTGCTGAACATGGGCACAATTTTTTACTCAGAAATCGATCATACTGATTGTCCAATATCTGCAATCACATAAGAAAACAGTTGAGTTAATAGAAAGTAATATTTAAGTTTATCTCAAATATTTCAGTTTATTCCCAGCAAACACTTATATAACTGTTACTTATAATGTCCCACTCAATAATATAAAAATGTTATATACGCGTGTGTTATATAACAGTTATTGTTGAGTGGGAAATTATAACTAACTGTTATAACAGTTACTTTGTGTTTGCTAGGTTTCGATTTTATCAATGTTATAACATACTTCCTCGTCGTTTCCATCTTCTTCAGAACTGGGATTTTCAAATAACGCATCTTCGTCGAACAAATTCGCATCATCATCAAATAGTTCATTATGATGTTGCTCCTGAAACATAAAGATCTATTATTATAAGAAGTAGATCTCAAATATTCGAGTTTATTTCGATTTCATTAATCGATTATAACATACTTCCTCATCGTTTCCATCTTCTTCAGAACTGGGATTTTCAAGTAACGCATCTTCGTCGAACAAATTCGCATCATTATCAAATGGTTCATTATAATGTTGCTCCTGAAACATAAAGATCTATTATTAAAGAAGAAGTAGATCTCAAATATTCGAGTTTATTTCGATTTCATTAATCGATTATAACATACTTCCTCATCGTTTCCATCTTCTTCAGAACTGGGATTTTCAAATAACGCATCTTCGTCGAACAAATTCACATCATTATCAAATGGTTCATTATGACGTTGCTCCTGAAACATAAAGATCTATTATTAAGAAGAAGTAGATCTCAAATATTCGAGTTTATTTCGATTTCATTAATCGATTATAACATACTTCCTCATCGTTTTCATCTTCTTCAGAACTGGGATTTTCAAATAACGCATCTTCGTCGAACAAATTCGCATCATTATCAAATGGTTCATTATGATGTTGCTCCTGAAACAAAGATCTATTACATGTAAGAAGTACATTTTACATTTTAATGTATAGACGTCTGTATACATTTTGTACTCACAGGAGATGAATGCAGATTTTGTTCACACTTTCCAATATCATTTTGTTCCGACTGATTTGATATTGACGGAGAGTGACTGATCTTCTGTAATGTACATAATAAAACGTTACGTAGGTAATATAAATATTTATTTATTATATATGTATATATATATATATATATATATATATAAGCGTGTGTGTGTGTGTGTGTGTGTGTGTGTGTGTGGTGTGTGTGTGTGCGCGCGCGTGCGTGTGTATGTGTGTGTGTGTGTGTGTGTGTGCGCGTGCGTGCGTGCGTGTGTGCGTGTGTGTGTGTCAATTAAAGCATCAAAGAAAGAGTTCGGTGTAATTATTTTAAGGATATATATACGTATATAATTGATGATGCTTAAGCTTGTAGACATAAAAAACCATTTACCTCTCTGTTGGGTGAGATATTTTCTCGCTTTCTTTTGCTATGAAGGGTTTGACGAGGGATATCCTCTGTTGAATCAGGTTCTAAATATCTTTTATATTTCCGTGGAGGCATTTTCTATTACACGTAAACACATAAATTTAACGTTCACTCAACTCAAAGTAATACAATTCATGCAATCACAGTTAAATCACTTTAAGGGCCGATTTCACCGCCTCCGATTAACTTGATCTTCCGATTAAACTCACTTTCGTTTCTTCCTAAGGGAAGAGTTAGAAAGAGATGAAGAGTGAGTTTAATCGGAGGATCAAGTTAATCGGAGACGGTGAAATCGGTCGTATGCTTCTATAGAACAAACTGTCACAACGATACAACGTGTTTACTCGATGATAACCTCAACTGGAAGTCTTATCTCTCGAGAGCAGCCACGGCCGCGGATTTAGCTGTTACCGACTCCCGTAGGTAACGTCCACAATTTTGTGGTTCTCTTCCGTGCTACTGCCGCTCTCGCCTCTTCAGGCTTCTACTGCGCGCGCATTCAACGGAAAACGTGCAGTGCAATGCGTGAACGCGACGAGGCCGCAGGGGGAAGTGATCGTGATCCGCGCGGCGCGAAGTTCCTTGGTACGAACCTACGGCCACATGTGCTACGGCATCAACTCAAGAATAATTTACAGAGAAAATAATCGACGAAACAGTCCGGGAGTTTCTCTCACGTAACACGCAAGCAAGTACACTCAAGAACGCGCGATTGTGTATAAACAGAGAAAATAATCGACGAAACAGCCGGGAGTTTCTCTCACGTAACACGCAAGCAAGTACACTCAAGAACGCGCGATTGTGTATAAACAGAGAAAATAATCGACGAAACAGTCCGGGAGTTTCTCTCACGTAACACGCAAGCAAGTACAAGTACATCGCATTCTTGTAACGGCGCCATTCGTGGCCTACGGCGACATTGCGAGACACGCCGATTACGGCTACTACGATAAAAGTAAGTATTTTGATAGCATGTTTTAACACACATGGTATATTTTATGAAATAATCCTCATATACTTTGCAAGGTTATGTTCTTAGGTTTGGTTTCAAAACGTCCTTCCCGAGGAAAATTCTACTCGAAATATATAGTTATATGTAACGTATCCTATATCTCAACGTCTCGAGTACTCGCAACTCGTCGCGTCGCGTAAAAGAGTCACGGTGCGGTCTCGCTTTGCGTGTACTTGGCGCGAGACACTACCGTGTCTCTTGATTATCGAGTAAATTTTCCTTTTGAGGACGTTTTGGAACGTTATCTTAAAGGTTTATCCAGATAAACTTGCATAGGTGCAAATGGATTCGTCTATTTCCTTATGCAGATGTATATAGACCAATCCATTTCTTTACATGCCTATGCACATATGCAAGTTTGTCTGGATTGACCTTAAGTGGGAAGCACACACTCTTGCATAAATAATTTCTATTGCCACAATGGAATTAAAAAACTCTGATTGGTTCATTGCCTTATGCGTTGTGCATTATGCCTTTATGCAAGAGTGTTTTCCGTTTTAGAATCGACGTGTTACAAAATGCATGTTTTCTCACTGATTTATTCAATATTGTTTCAAATAATTTCATTTATATTACAGACATTAACATTATGTTTGCATATATATATGTGCCACAAACCAAAAATATCGTACTGTGCGTACAGCAGATATTTACAAATTTAATATTGACAATTATGATTCAAAAACTGATACGTATAAAAAAAATACTGATAAATTAATACTGCCTGATGGAAAAAAACAAACTTGTCAAGTTTTAAAGTTAGGAGGTAAAAGTACATACATATTCGATCAAGAGTTTGTCTATTCAAAATCATTCTAACTTTGTATGTTCTCACTTCGCCTCATAGATACAGAAGCAGAACTCAAGATGAAATTAAGTGAAAAAAGAGTTCGAGTTCCAAAATTAACAACGTCTATAATTCATGACAATGATGAATCTTTACTCAGTCAGGAAAAGGAAAATGAAATCAGCAATATTGTTAAAAAAGAAAGGTAAAAAAATACATCATTATTTGAAAATTTTTTTTTAGGAATTTGTGAGAAATGTCCGTGGTAGCTCTAACTTTCGCAAATTTTGAGATATCGAGCTATCCCCGATATTACTAATTCTATTATATTCTTCAATCTTTTCTACCCCTACTTAATATATAATTATTTAAGATTTGGTTGATTAGACCCGGCTTTAAAGAACTTCTGTATGTACGGATTCCTTGAATTTCAAATTTAGATATTTGTCTGTAACTCAACAACTAATCAACCAAATTTTAAAGAATTATATATTAAATAGGAATAGAAAAGACTGAAGAATAATAATAGAATTAGAAATAGCCCGATATCTCAAAATTTGCAAAAGTTAGAGCTACCACGGACATTTCTCACAAAATGAATCCTGAAGAGATAAAGAGATTCTTTATCTATAAAATTTTGAATGAAGAAAAACTGATTAGGCTTTTGTAAATTTTCTATGAAAATTATATAAAAATAAAAGAAGTATGCAAATTAGATATTTGCACATTGCTTTCTCATCATATTTAAGTGTGCAAATTACAGATTTGCACATTGCTTTTAATTCGCTCATATAAAGCTTCCTCTATGAGGAAGCCAACCTAATAAATACTGATAATTTGCGTCAAATAAAATACAAGCTTCTTCATAAGAGGAGCTTTGTGACCGAATTAAAAGCAATGTGCAAATTTCTAATTTGTACACTTAAAAATGATGAGGAAGCAATGTGCAAGTACCTAATTTTTTCTAAATGTTTTTATCTTCGATTAAAATGACATACTAACACTACTGCTAATATTCTAGGCCAGTCATATTAGATATCGAACCTTCCAATTAATCTTCCCAGGTTGCAACCACCATGAATCGCTTTGATTTGAGGTGCTATAAGTGGGATTTATTTTGCTTCGCAAAATTAACGCGGAATAAAAGGTTTTTAACAATATTATCAACAAAAAACGCGATTTTTTAATTTTTTCTTAATATCTTGAAACTAAGCAAGATAGGGAAACTAACTATACGTACCTTTTTTGTAGAGCGTAAAATTATCTACAATAATGATCTGAACAACATTTATCGTCAAGTCAGTCGTTTAGCTTGCACGCGCCGTCAAAGTCCGTCAAAGTCTGATCCCGAAAACCCTCGATTTCATCGTTTTTTTGATGTTGCGCCGGTAATTTTTTTCCGTCATTTAAAATGGAATTAAAAATCACACATCATTTGAAAAGTATTTTTTGTAGTTCTCAGATGATGTGATTTTTTTAGGATTTTTAATTCTATTTTAAATGACGGAAAGAAATCACCGGCGCAACATAAAAAAAACGATGAAATCGAGGGTTGTCGGGATCTGAGCCTCGGACTTCGACGGCGCGTGCAAGCTAAACGACTGACATGACGATAAATGTTGTTCAGATCATTATTGTAGATAATTTTACGTTCTACAAAAAAGGTACGTATAGTTAGTTCCCTATCTTGCTTAGTTTTTGAGATATTTGAGAAAAAATAAAAAAATCGCATTTTTGTTGATAATATTGTTAATAACTTCTTATTTTACGTTAATTTTGCGAAGCAAAATAAATCCCATTTATAGCACCTCAAATCAAAGCGATTCATAGTGGTTGCAATCTGGGAAGATTAATTGGAAGATTAACCCCCTAAATTTGTCTAATATGACTGGCCTATTCGTAATATGCGAGTATTTATAGATATATTGATTTTTATCATTAATAACATTTTTTATGTGTATAAAATGATACATAAGATTATTTTTATGACAATCGTTTAATTATTAGATACATAACTTGCAAAGAGTTTGAAATATGGATGCACGATTCGGAATCAATTCCATTTTTTCCCCAAAAAATTGGCTTGTTTGTGTTGTGTGCACTCTTCGCACTTTTCTGATATTGATGAAACTTGCCATACATATAGAGGGGGGGGGGGAGTAAATAGATGAATTTAGAAATTTTGGCTGCCCAAAGACGATTCTAAGGGATAAAATCATCCCTTATGTGTGTAGCGGTTTTTCGCTTTTCTCAATATATCTCGAACACTATTCGAAATATCAAAAAATGTTCTATACAAAAGTTTCATGGTAAAAACATGTTTATTTAATCATAGTAATAAAATTTTTAAGAAAATTTTTTTTCTACAAATAAAAAAATTTTTTTCAAAAAATTATTTTTTCAAAATATTATTAATGCAGTTAAATAGAGGTATTTTTACTATGAAATTTTTGTATAAAACATTTTTTGATATTTCGATTAGTGTTTGAGATATATCGAGAAAAGCAAAACTTCGAACTCCCTGAAATATAAGCAAAATTCGGTATTATTTATGTGTAAACATAATTTCATTCATCGATTAATTATTGTTTACGTACATGTGATTTTGTAGCGATTTTTTATCCCAAAAATGACGACCGTTAATAGTTGTACGAAACAAAGGATGAATATACAAAGGATGAAGATACAATTAATATAAGTCCTATTCATTTTAATTCCAATACGGAAACTGATTCATCAGATGCAAATAAATCTTTGCACAAAAATACAGACGAAAATAATCTGTCAAAAAGTCAATATTATGTAGACCATATCTAAGAAAGAGACTGAAACAATCTCGACTTGCATTTTATCCAATCAAGAATTCAAATATTTCAAAGCAGCTTAACATGCGATGTAAAGCTGACAGAGCAAAGTTAAAAGGCTGGGATTGCTGGGAATGCAGAGAAGTAATGCAATATTAACAATATAGTTATATAAAATATAAATAAATAAAAAAATATATATATAAATCAGGGTCGAGTAGTAACAAATTAAAAAGTTAAAAGTTTAATAAAGTTAAAAAGTTAATAACTTTTTACTTAACTTAGTTAATTTAAAATAATTTAATTTTTAACTTTAACTAGTCATTTTAAAACATATAAACTTTAACTTATTCAGTTTTTTCCTAAGTTAAAGATGTATCAATGCAAAAGAAAAGAATTGTAAAAGAAAAAATACAATTCCACATAAAAATAATATTTCTTTGTTATTTCATATAAAATTATGTACAAATAAAGTATTGAATTTATTTGATAATCTACATATTCTACATTATAATTGTTTTGGGTAATCTAACTTTAAAAAATTACGACTTTCTAATGTAGTATAAATAATGCTTTTCAAAATTAACTTTTAATTTAACTTGAGTTAATCTAATTTTAACGTAACTTTTAACTGAGTTAGTTTTTTTTATTCATGTAACTTTTAAGTTTTAACGTAACTAAATTAAATTTATAAGCCATTAACTTTAACTTGATTTAGTTAAAAAAATATATTTATTTACTCAACCCTGATATAAATTAATATAAATATAAATTAAAAAATAAATGTTAATATAAATAAATAAATATAATATAAATATAAATAAGTAAATATAAATATAAATATAAATATATAAATATTTTTCTCATAAAAAGTAATTTATGATATTTGATTTTTAGTATTATAAGGTCTTTGTCGTTGTCAGAAGAAGAATTACAAAAACGTAAAATCGATGCTCACGACATCGACGGAATATGAGCGACCAAATACACCAGAAGGTATATAGGCCAGTCATATTAGACATCGAACCTTCCAATTACTCTTTTCAGGTTGCAACCACCATGCATCGCTTTGATTTAAGGTGCTGTAAGTGGGATTAGATTTGCTTCGCATAATTAATGCGCATTAAAAAGTTATTAACAATATTATCAACAAAAAACGCAAATTTTTTTTATTTTTTCTCAAATATCTCGAAAACTAAGCAAGATAGGGTAACTAACTATACGTACCTTTTTTGTAGAGCGTAAAATTATCTACAATAATGATCTGAACACATTTATCGTCAAGTCAATCGTTTAGCTTGCACGCGCCGTCAAAGTCCGAGACTCGGATCCCGAAAACCCTCGATTTCATCGTTTTTTTTTATGTTGCGTCGGTGATTTTTTTTCCGTTATTTAAAATGGAATTAAAAATTCCCAAAAAATCACACATCATCTGAGAACTACAAAGAATACTTTTCAGGGTGTAACCGATTTTTTAGACCCTTTTTCTTTAGTTTGTAGCTATGTAAGCAAAAATTTTGATTTTTTTGGACTACTCTTAGTTTTTCGCTGTTTTCAGGCCTTAGAATTTATTTGAGACGAATTTTATCATATGCATCTTGTTGTGGACGAAATTTGCAACAAAAAAGGACCCTTGTATTTTTTTCGTACGACAAACGCTGATTTTTTTATTGACGCGCAAAGTTATCCAATATTGCGTACAGGTCGGATAACGCTTGTTTACACTAAAATAATTATTTTTTATTAAAATTTACGTAATTTTTCGTATTATTATTGAACCATATTGCAAAGCCGTTTCAACACATTCTCTCATGTTTACTTATTTATTAACAAATTGTTTATTTAAAAATTATTATAAACAATTAGAAAAACATGTTATTAGGCCTACTGGGGAAACCACAGAAAAAAACGCACCATTGACTTTACCTCAGAGGTGGTGTGGAAAATAGTCAAAAGATGCACTGTCTGTATGTTTGAATAAATGTTATAAATAATATGAATAAATTTTTTAAAAACATTTTTCGAGTTGATATGAGACGACGAGTGCAACGATTATAACATGTTTTTCTAATTGTTTATAATAATTTTTAAATAAACAATTTGTTAATAATAATTAAACATGAGAGAATGCGTTGAAAACGGCTTTGCAATATGGTTCAATAATAATGCGAAAAATTACGTAAATTTTAATAAAAAATAATTATTTTAGTGTAAAACGAGCGTTATCCGACCTATACGCAATATTAGATAACTTTGCGCGTCAATAAAAAATCAGCGTTCGTCGTACGAAAAAAATACAAGGGTCCTTTTTGTTGCAAATTTTGTCCACAACAAGATGCATACGATAAAATTCGTCTCAAATAAATTCTAAGGTCTGAAAACAGCGAAAAACTAAGAGTAGTCCAAAAAATCAAAATTTTTTGCTTACATATCTACAAACTAAAGAAAAAGGGTCTAAAAAATCGGTTATACCCTGAAAAGTATTCTTTGTAGTTCTCAGATGATGTGTGATTTTTTGGGAATTTTTAATTCCATTTTAAATGACTGAAAAAAATCACCGACGCAACATAAAAAAAACGATGAAATCGAGGGTTTTCGAGATCCGAGTCTCGGACTTTGACGGCGCGTGCAAGCTAAACGACTGACTTGACGATAAATGTTGTTCAGATCATTATTGTAGATAATTTTACGCTCTACAAAAAAGGTACGTATAGTTAGTTACCCTATCTTGCTTAGTTTTCGAGATATTTGAGAAAAAATAAAAAAAATTGCGTATTTTGTTGATAATATTGTTAATAACTTTTTAATGCGCATTAATTATGCGAAGCAAAATTAATCCCACTTACAGCACCTTAAATCAAAGCGATTCATGGTGGTTGCAACCTGAAAAGAGTAATTGGAAGGTTAACCCCCCTAAATTACTCTAATATGACTGGCCTATATAATATTTTATTTTATTATCACTTTTTATGTTATATATAATAAATATAATCTTTTTAAAGGTTTTTGGGATGTGACGTTTCCCGATACAGATTCATCATGACAGAATTATCATGACAGAATAATTAAAACTGAAATGTTTCGTCATTCAAATCTGATTCTCAAGGCTTCATTGCGACTCGTGGTACAGAAACATTATGACGTATACAATCCTTAATTTGGTAATGCATTAGGTAACCAAGTAAAATGATGTCACTTTGACATCATTTGACTAGGTTGTTTTCACTGGGATGCAAGCAACACGAACAACCCTTTTTCTCCAAATTTGTTCGGAAAAGAATCGATTCAGAATCGTGAAACCTTAGTTTGAAACACTTTCTTATATTTGCTGCGTGTGTTATTCAGAATTCATGTAATTTTTAATAAATTATTTTTAGATTGATCAAGAGCTTTGTAAAAAATCTACAAAGGAGACTAATACTTCTATTATTGCTGCTTATGTAAGTGCATCTAAGCAGCGGTCGTTACATTCCAGTGCTGATGTTGGGAGTGAAGCATCGATGCTTCTAATAATGAAGAAGACAAGTGTTCAAGTAATGATTTACTAAAAGAAAAACAAAGAGAATTAGATGAATGTTTACAGAAACTAAAACATGCTGAAAACAGAGCAAGGCATTGGGAAGAACAATATGATACTTTAAAAAATCTGGAAATTACAACCTTACCGAAAAAACCGGAAAAGATATCGTTACTATTCTAGAAACGATCAGCAACCGTACGATTCATGGTAAGAATTTATTTTATACTATAAGAATATAAAGAAAATTGGCAATAAGAGAGTCGACGCGGTTATTAGTGCGTAATGTCAAAAGACACAGATATATTTTCATATTACAAGTTTCCAGACGTTCCAGCTCTTCTTCGAGCCATCCTCAGCAGTACAATAAACCATTCTCCATCATAACCATGAGCTTTCGGATTAGGAGGTCGGAAAACCATGAGAATTAAATGATTGCTATATTGAGTGTCGTGCGATCTATCGTGACAACAACATGTCATGGACACTTCAATCTTTAATGTATTTTTAATGTTATTTTATATTGTTGACCACCTTCCGTTCTCCGGCTATCTGATAGCAATCATTTAGTTTTCATGGTTTTCCGACCTCCTAATCCGAAAGCTCATGGTTATGATGGAGAATGGTTTATTGTACTGCTGAGGATGGCTCGAAAAAGAGCCGAAACGTCCGGAAACTTGTAATATGAAAATATATCTGTGTCTTATTTTGACATTACGCACTAATAATCGCGTCGACTCTCTTATTGCCAATTTTTCTTTTATGTTCTTATTATTATTGAGAGTCCTTAATATTTTATTTTTATATTATTAAATTCTACATTTATAATACGTTTCAATGTTTCTAATAATTGCAGATAATATTGGTGATAATGCACCTCAATATAAGAATAAAATTAATGCGTTAAAAGAACGAACAACCCATATAGGAGATGATGTTTGGATACCTACAATGATTTACGAGGAACTTATGCGTGAAAAAGAGTTCAGCTCATTCATAAGAAGTGCATGCTATGCTGTCTGGGGACCCGACAAGCTGGCTGAACGTTCTGTGCGTGAACAACGTAATGTTAAGGAACCGATATTAACTCCTACTAAAAAAAGTGCAGTTTCATCATTGTTTTGCCATTGGATGAGAGATAAGAGACATATGCCGCAGACTTTTATTGAGGAGCAAATGAATAGAACTAAACTGAACAAATACTTCAACGGGGCAATTTCAGCAGCCAGGAAGAAAATTAATTACAAGGCTATAAAAACGCCCAATCCTGAAGTGACAAAAAAGAAAAACCCTACAACTGAACATTTACAAAATTTGGAAGTTTCTGGAGACGACAAGTCAGATAGTGAGCATTCCTGCTCTGAGAGTTCAGAAGCTGTAAGTGAGGTGTGATTAATGTAAAGTTTATATATGAGTCAGAAATCATTATTTGTTTTCCTTTTATTTAGAGCCAAAGCGTACTTTAAGGGGTTGCGCACAATGAAAGGAATAGGGAACAGTTCAATATTAATGTATGAAATTCATATGTAATTTATTAATACAGAATAGACGAACAGAGAAATAGCGCTAAGGAACAGTGATGAAATTTTATTCTATTTCTGTATGCCATATGCACAATGAATATGTTTAATATTAACATATTCATTGTGCATATGGAACAGAAATAGAATAAAATTTCATCACTGTTTCTTAGCGCTATTTCTCTGTTCGTCTATTCTGTGTTAATAAATTACATATGAATTTCATACATTAATATTGAACTGTCCCCTATTCCTTTCATTATGCGCTAAGTGTGTTCGTGAAACGTGCAATTTAATCAAAGTATTTTGTGATTTAGTTTAATATGTACGTTGTTTTTTTTTATATGAACTACTTTTATATAAACTACTTTTATATAAACTACAGTTAACACTTCTTGTATAACATATAGATACATAATACTAAATATTTTTGTTTAATGATCAATGTAAACCTACAAAATTGTAAGTGTTCACACAATATTTTTAGGATCTTATTCGTAAAATCCATGTAAAAGCATCTAAAGAATTTTCGTGTTTTTAAATTCATTAGTTCTTAAGCTCGGATGTCTCGGGAGTTTTCTGCTTTTAGAATCTTTGGATTTTGAAATCTTGGATCCCCGTACATGTAGGAAACACATCGCCTCAAAAACTTATGTCCCTTAATTATAAATCCCTTAGTCTTAGATTATTTTGCAGAAAGTTGGATTATGGAAATTTTGATTATATATTTTTTTATATATTTGATTATATAATTGATAAAGCCTATTAAGATCTCGTAGTATCGAGCGCTGCGCATAAGAGACAGATTTTGCATTCAAGAGTTTATTTCCTAATAAATTGTTTTTTTATACCAACGATGCACGTTTGCGTTAATCCGTTAATATGTTACGTTACATCGGAGAGTTTGGCGTCATTGTTCTATGAGAACTTTCCGGTAAATTGACCTGTGTGTTTGTAAATCTTGCATAAGCAAGTGATCTCAACATGTATGTATGTATGTATACTGAATAAAGTTTATTAAAATTATTACGTAGATTTTATGTATACTGGATCAAGTTTATTAAAATTATTACGTAGATTTATATGTATGAAGGTGACATTTCATGGGCAGTGAACAACAGCAGCAGATCGTACCGATTGACTACAAGACAGAGAATTTCTAAAAACTCGAGAACTTCTATATTTTGTAGCCAATCAGTACGATCTGCCGCTGCTGCTCTACTGTCCATAAAATGTCATCTTAAGTTGTAATTAGACGGAGAAAAACGTAGAAATTATGCGCAACCAGTTTCTACGCATAATTAATGATTTCTATGTCTTATTATGCTTATCTACAACAAATAAAAAAACTGTCCGAAACCGCGCATTTTCTCGTGAATAGTTGCAATTTTAGCGTAGTTTGGCATTAAGTTAATTGCATCTCTAATTTAGTTGTAGTTTCCGCGGATTTTTTGTCGTAGTTACTTGTAGTTTGGCGGAGTTGTTAAAAATGTTTGAGAATTTTTTACGCTCATCTACAAACAATTAAGAAAGTTTTCGAAATCGCGCATTTTCTTGTGATTAGTTGTAATCTTAGCATTGTTTAGCATTAAAACTTCTTATTTCCATGTAGAATCTCTACTTTACTTGTAGTTTTCGCGTATTTTTTTCGTAATTGGTTGTAGTTTGGCGCAGTTGTTGCATAAAAAGTTGGAGAATTTTTTCCGCCAGGGTTCTCCAGAGCATTATTGATTTTTCTTACTACTCTGTGGACCTGTTCAGTTGTTGCATGTTGCTCTCAAAATTCGAATTGGTGTTCTGGGATTATCTTTGTATTTACTAGCACAGGTTTAAATTTTTGTATGAGTTTTTCAAAGATCTTTGACAACACACCCAAGTAGAACAAATCAGTCACGAAAATATCAAAATGACATCATTTTGTAATCATTTTTTAAGCGTCATCGTGACGTCAAAATGGCCCGTTAGGAGCATATAATCTTGACATCATCTTGACATCAAGATGACGTAAAAATGACCTTTTTTTACAAAGCAGGTATAATTGATGTTATACATTAGAAGTGTGGATTGGAGTAATATTAAATAAGCATAATAGAGGACAACATGTAAGGAATATATAATTACATATGAGACTTCTTTATTATATAAAAATATGTCTTACAGAGACGAAGCTATTCTAAATCTTAAGAAAAATTAAATACTAAGGCATGGTTGCATAACTTTAACCAACGTCGCATAACTTTAACCTTAGCTTAATTCACTCTTCGTCTGTTTCTAAGGAAAACAGTTAGACTAACTGTTCCCCTTAGAAAGAGACGAAGATTGAGTTGAACTGAAGTTATGCGACATTGGTGCATTTCGGCTTAATACAATTTGATAAAAAAACATAAAACAAAACAAAATAATCTTTGGTAATTATTGAAGATTTTAAGAACAATTAAATGTACTAAATACGTGTACTAAAATGTACAGACGGCGTCATTAATGCCTTCCACCTGAAGTCACAGTACATGTAACGTGCACTATAGAAATCTCCAGAACACAGCTAGGAAAGCATTAATGACGCCGTCTGTACTATACATATAACACAAAATAACTTTTAGAACTTATCTAATACCTGAACAAAAATAAATGTATTTATACATTTTATTATTGCACGGTATTATTGCATGGTATTATTTCACAGTCAAAATAAAAGTTTTTTGTCATGGTTTCATAACATCAAAAATAAAAAAAAATAAAATTCTCGTTGATTGGCTTCTGGTCTTTTTCCGTCATCATTGAGATCGTGACGTCAGAGACGAGAAATCTGCACACGCTAAGAATTCTTGAGTGCATTTCCAAATAAAAAGATATTTGCATAAAATAACACTTCAGATCACTTCAGCATACTTCAATAATACTTCGAAAATATTTCTTTTCTTTGACAATTAATAAATAGGAGTAAAAAGAATGTAATATGAATGTAGGCTTATAATATAGACGCAGTCGCATAACTAGGCTTTGTATTATATTTATTTTACGGCTGTTTATTAACTGTCAAGGGAATGGAATAGTTTTCAGGGTATTTTTGAAATGTGCTAAAATGATCTAAAATGTTATTTTACGCAAATATCTTTTTATTTGGAAATGGCACTCAAGATCGAATTCTCAGCGTGTCATTTCTAGCCTCTGACGTCACGATCTCACATAATGACGGGAGAAACCCAGGAGCCTTAACATTAAATATCACAAAGGCAAGTAATTCTCCCATGACTAGAAAAATTTGAAAAAATAATTAAATTTTTCTTTGGTTTCCCGTATAAAGCCATCTTTGTATTTTTAACTTCACTAGTTTTAAATCACTTTTGGGATGGTTTTTCAGAACAGCGCCTACAATTTTAACTTATTATTTATTTCTTATCTACTATATTTTAGTAAAAGACGGTAATTTATATAGAATTGTACTCACAGGAAACAGCGTCCATAATTTTACTGTTTGCTAGTGCGATCTTGGTGTCTTTGGTACCTCCCCAACTTATTGCTCTTGCTAATTTGTTACTTATTAGCAGTTTCGATACTAGGTATACAGCACTTTGCCAGTCACTACCTTGACTAACCATACGGCCCGCAAAATATTGTACCTAAATATCACATATTTTAGTACAAAGAACAAAATCATAAATGTAACAAATAATTCTATTTAGTTCAAACGTACCACTGTTGAGAAATTCGTGCCATCATTTAAAAACTCTTCAAACTTATCATATTCATCAACTGACTTCAGAGGAAGCGCTGGAAGGTTATCTGGTCTTAAAAGAAGACTTTCCTCTGGTGCTAAGTAGGTAAGTATTTTTGTTGTGTTCATCATTACAAAATCAAGTTTACTACTTATTTCTTGAAGTAACTCTGTCTTAATTATTTTTATGGCAGCATCAGTGTTATCACCTAATTAATGCAAACAAATTATTAATGTAATGTAAAAAATATTCTCAATCTCCAACGAAAGATCGATCACGTTTTGAATATAGGCAAAGTAAAGTAGGGAGAGCGTGTCGCGCTACTAAATACCATATACGTAAATATGGCACGTTCGCTGTGGAGGAGGGCTTTCTAGACGTTCTATAGACAGACACCTGCGCAAAACATACGAGTTTTCGTCCAATCTCTGTGATCGATTTTTTGTTGGACGGAATATACATATATAAATGCTTACTTGATGATTGGTGCTTACTGGAAGAAGGAGAAACCGATTTTGTAAGTAAATTTTTACAGTTTGCATCATAAGATCTATTTTCTTTGGAATGCTTTCCACTGGATACAGCTTTAACACCTGAGTGTAAATACATAAAATATCAAAAATATGATTACTTGTACAGAAATAATAAATATACAATTACTGATTGAATTATAGAAAATGTGTTTAATTTGTAAAGAGTAATAACTCCTTTTGTAAGTAAGATTTTTTGTTCATGTCTAACTTATATTTTTTATCTCAAGTTATAGACAGCAAATTTCTATATAAATAAAATTATACTATTGATGAAATAAATAAATAGCTGTAGTATAAATGTATGTGCATAGCATTGCCAGATGTGTTATAAAGCTTTGTTTCAACCACTTATTTTTCAAAGGACTGAATAATATAAAAGATGTTTGTTATCTCAAGAATAATCTCATGAAAAAAATACATAAAATTTTTAGAAATCTGTTATAACTTAAGACTACTTATCAAAAAACTGCTGCTAATATAACTTTTTTGCTTTTCAGTAGTGAAACACGAGAGTTTCGGAGAGTAAGTATTTGAGAAACTTGCTTAGTTATCTTCTAACAATCTGTAAATGTTATTGTTTAGAAACATCCTGTACAATTATATTTACCTGTAGGTTGATCTGTGACAGAAGTAATTATTTTTCTCTGTTCATCACTTAAGTCAGAAGACTGACTTAATTTCTGCGAGATATTTATGCTCCCATATTTATTATCTGTTGCAGCATTAATTTTTTCTCTACTTTCTTCTTGTATAATTTCTGGACTGGATGGTAAAACAGATTCTGACTGTTGAAGATCATTTCCTACAGACGTATACAAAAAATAAATTAATGTAGCAGTCAATACTTTCTTGTACTGACTAATTTAAAGCCTAGAAAATTATTTACCTAACAAAAGTTGTTCTTTCATTCTATCTATATTCATTCTATCATCATATTGTCGGTGAAATTGCAGAGGAGACGAAGCAGGGGTACTAGGAAACGACATAGGGGTTATTGCTTCTGTTGTTGCATGCGAAACATCTGTCAGATTATATGTTTTTTTTAGAACGTGGGTCACTTCCTATAGTATCATTTAAACCAACAGAACGGTTCTGTTCTAAATCGAGTGTTTTAATTAAATTTTTGGATTTGGTAACCATGGAAACCTCCTTGTTTTGAGAAACTTGCGGTTTTCTATTATTTCTCTTGGCTAGTAATGCTGCAACTTTTGCCCGAACAGCTTTTTCTTCCATTTCTTCATTTTCACTATCGCTAGACTGATCTCTCAATTTATTTTTTCTGCTCTTCTTAACAGTGTGAGTATTACATTTATCTTCGGATTCGGATGACTCTGTGACATTATATTTCGGATTTTTCTTTCTTTTTCTGGGCTGGTCTATATCACTAACTTCTGTCCCTACTGTTCGATCTTCATCATTTTGAAGATTTAGCTGCCTTTCGTGCCTTATTGTACGTGTCTAAAAAAATTTTGCATTAAAAATGATAATTACAAATCTTAAAAAATGTATATAAATGAATGTAATATAAACATTTACCATAGCCGTGACAAAATTTAACATCGTATGTAGGCCAGCTTTTATCCGGTTCAGCTAAACTTAATATTAATTTTGATCGTTTATCTGTATTCCCACGTTTAGGAAAATTAGGCCAGTAAGCCTTTGTATTCTTAGCAAGTAGCCAACAAGTGGGTACAACGTCACTTGTTGGTTCAGTATCCTTATCATTTGGAAGAAAAGTAACAACTGCATACTGAAACAGATACAAATTTTCAATAGGCACAAAATAAAATGGTGGATTGTTAAATAATACAAAACTCGCACTAACCATATTTAAACAATATTAATAATAAAATAGATATGTGAATATTCTATATATTTACACTATATTATTTACTTATAAAGTCAGTTATGACTATGTATAAGAGGAATTGTAAGAAATTCTTCATTTTCCAAAGGTAATAAAACACATTTTGCAGCAAATTGTGAAATATTCCAAGCATAAACTTGAAGATTTAATGAGCTCACTTTCCAGATACCCAATTGTGAAGAATTACATGGATAAGTGTAATAGTCAGTCATAGTGCAAAATTTCTGACCGTTTAATTTTATCCTGCCTTCAAATGTATGAATGATATTTCTTAGCAGTACTACTGTATTGCATTTGGTAAGAAAACATCGATCAGCTAGATTAGTATTTAAACAAATTCCATCAATCTCAATGGAAGAGTACATGTCACCTTCTATATTATCTACTATATTTTCGCATAAGCCATTTAACTTTACTGTTCGATCATCTGGCTGGAATATTTTCGATGTTAGACGACCTTTGGTCTCAAAATCCCTGTTAACCAGTTGCTCAAGAGGTTTATAAGTTGAACGCAAACAATTCTTTATTGTCATAAAAAAATTCTCATACTTAAATGCGCTAAAAGAATCAATAGCACCGTGCAAACGACATTCCTCTGACAAATGGCATAAGCTGTGCACATTATATACCACAAACTGTTTTCCAAATACTTTAATGGCATGTTTTATAAATTGGCGGATTATTACATCAGCTGCAGGTGTCATATGTTGTACTAAATCAGGTCTTGCCAACATATAAATTGATGATTGCAAGAGAATATAGCTTTTCCACAATTTCTTGTCTAAGTGTTTAAACACAATTAATCCATCATAAAGCAGCATACGTCTGAACTATGTACCTTTAAATTTTGCAAAATATTTAACTGTTCGTGGTCTTCGATTAAAGATCTTAGGAATGTACGGTGTCAACTGTAATATTTTATTGTTTATTTCTTGTACGTCAGCATCTGATGCAATACCACGTCTGTTCTTTAAACCCAAGACAAAAGTAAGCCACCTTTTCCAAACACCTGCCCAAACTAAATGTAAAGCATCCAACCTAAATTGTGAAACCATTCCAGTAGGAATTCTTTCCAAAGGTGAATTACCAGTATGATGAAAAATATTTGATCGAGTACGAAATGACTCATCCGTTCTTAACTCAGCATCCAAATTTAAAAAGATTTGTCTTGACAGATAGTATTCTCCTTTAACTTCACATTTCTCACATGCAAAGCGACCATTATGACCAATTATACATTTAATTAATGATCTTGCCGGGGCATCAAGCACATAATTGCGGACTCGAAAAGGATAAATATGTTTGAATATTTCAACACCTTGCTCCTGTAATTCTTTTACTTCTTCCACATATTGTCCTAAAAATGTTTCCATATCGGAAGGCTTTCCTTTTCCAAAATAGACAGCAATTATAAATGGCTGAGGATCATCTTCAAAGCAGCCAATTATTGGCCAAAAACAATCATTTGTACTTTCAAATGGATCCAAACCATCTATGTTTACATCAATTATTATCTCTTGATGATCCACGAAATACTGTTCTAAAAGTCTTTCATCAATATTTTTTCTGATACCTTTGTAAAAAAATTGTCCATTTCCAAGAGCAACAGTAACTGTTTTACGAGGTGTATGCAAAAGACTTTTACAGCTCTTAGGCAGATTGGGAAATAAGGTTCTAAGTATTTTCAAAAGATTATCTACTTTGACAAAGCTTACACCTTTCATTGCCCATTCTCTTAAATTTGTTAACAAATACATTTCCTTTTCAATATCATTCTGTAGAAAGTGATCTATATTATTAGTATTTATTTCAAAAATTTCACTCAAAGTACTTAAGACTTCATTGCTATCATCGGTACTGTGAGTGTTATCAATATTAGGATCGAGCTCATCATTGTTCATATTATTATCAACTGTATTACAGTTATCTGTGTTAACACTGTAAAAATTATTGCCATTTGTGTTGTCATATCGAATATCACCACTGGCTGTATTTATACTACTGTCACTATTATTTCTGCTCAAATTTGAAAAGTCGTCAAGCAACTGCAAATCATCATCCATAGGAATTCCTGCATTAACTTGAAATCCTAATTTAACCACTTTCATCCTTTGCGTTACTTCTCGTTTAGCATGCCTTGCTCTACGCCGTTT